>NC_142794.1:41157224-41403164 GCF_049724085.1 Artemia sp. Qi Xiang Cuo
TCTCTAATCAGGTCATAAACGAAAGACATCACTCCTTTCAAATAAAATAAGTAAAAAACGACAAGTACAATAAGCAGAAGAAGAAGAAGTCCAAGGAAAAGAATTGTTAGATGTCCCCATAGTATAGTGCAGACGGTTTGATATCATTCTATTTTCCCTTCTTGTTTTAGTTTTTTTTTTAAGCTTTTTCCAATAGGCAATGTTTAGAAGTCCTCCAAAGAAAAAGTCCCACCAGATCCCAAATCAAATTCCAGTGAAAGTGCCATAGTGAAAGATACACATCTTGGCTAGGCAAGCACACTTTCTCAAAGTTCAAATGATAGCTCCAATTCGGAGAATAGGACAATGATAAGTGTAGGGGCTAATGTAACCATTAATGATGATAATGGGTTTCAAGAGGTCCTCTCTAGAAGCTCTAAAAAAAGGAAAAAAATCTCCCCAATCAAAAGCATTTCCCCTCTCCCTGCCCAAGATCCTCCCTCCAAAAACATAGGAATTTAACTTAAAATTACTCCTACTACCCCCTTTGAAATAAAAATGATGACTGCAATAAGAGTTGCAATTTTTAAATTGCTAAAATCAATGTTCTCTCTTAATATTAACCGTGATGGATCTCTGCTAATAGCTGTAGAAGATCAGAAATCAGCAGATACAATAATTAAATTAAAATCCCTTCTGAATACCCAAATTATTGCATCTAATTGGAACCCAAAACAATCACCTACAAAAATATTAGTTTATAACGGTCCCCCAGAGATATCCACTCAGGAGTTAAAAGATGGCCTCTCAGATAGGGCTGGAAACACGATCCCAGTTGAGGATGTTACCCAACTGGGCAAACCCAACTCTAATGGCCTAAAAACTAGTAGATCCTTCTTATTCACACTGATGGAAAAAATTAATATTCCCGAAAAATTATTCCTATTTGGGCAAATCAAACCACACAAGGAATACAAACCTAAGCCTATCCAGTGTCAGAAGTGTCACAAACTGGGACACACGACAAACAAATGTAATGAAATTCTCAGAGAGTTTAGTACATGCAAAGCTTTCTATCCTAAAAAGCTGACAACTTGCAACGACTCTAAGCCAGTATACATCAATTGCAAAGGCCCACATAAATCTACAAATAAATCATTATGCCCTGCATACAAGAAAAGAGCTCTATCACTCCAAATATCAACAGAGAAGGCCATCCCATACCCCTTTGCAGCAATGGAAGCAAATGCTACCCAACAATACCAAATAAATCCTGTAATGAAACCAACCAAAACCCCCAAGTCAAACGCCCCTAATGCATCAAGCACCCCATATAAAACACCATCTTCTAAGCCCCCTAGCTCAAAACCCTATCAGAAGGAATCACCAAGCCAACAAGCCTCCTTGTCCAGTGAGATGAAATCAGCCTGCCCCCCCCTCCCAAGAAGAAACAAACCAGAAACACTACCAGGAATCAATTCCCTAACCGACAAACAGGATGCACAACCAAAAATGCAATCCCCAAATATATGCTTATTTATTCTAAACTGTAATGCAGTTCAGGCCATGAACATACATCAACTACAGAAAACAAAAATCATTGCAGAATTGGCAAAACTCAACATCCCAGATGATATACTCATTCAAGCAAAAAAAGATCTTGCTTTACTTTTAACAAAGCTGAACATTGATACACATTCATATGAAGAATAAATCAACAACACATCATATATCAATACTCCAATGGAATGTAAGATCACTCAAAGAAAATAAGCTAAATGAACTAATATCTTTTTTGAACAATAATTCCATTAATATTGCTTGCCTCCAGGAAACTCATTTAACCCAAAATCAACAAATTAATTCTCTGTGATATACTATCCTCAGAAAGGATAGATCTTCAGAGAGAAAAGGAGGTGGGGTAGCTTTATTAGTTAAAAATAATATAACATTTTATGGCATCAATTTTCCAGATTTTGCAAATGATGTTGATGTAATTGGTATCAGTGTTTGGCTGAATAATTTAAAAACCTACATAAAAGCTTTTATAACCCTAATGGCCAAACTACAGATGCCAAGGATTTCTTTAATTATATAAATAATTCTAATATGTTAAAAAATATCGTTATTTGTGGACATTTCAATGCCCACGGCCATTTTTGGGGGAATAAACCAGCAAATAAAGCTGGTAAATTCATTGAGCATATGACTTCAAATAATAATGAATTAGCTGTTGCTACCCCTCCAAACCTGAATACATATTTCAACCCCAAAAGTGGCAGATTCTCCACAATTGACCTACAAATTCTGTCATTAAATTTTTTGAACAAAATTTACATAAATAAAATTGATAGTCTATGTACTAACCACTTTGCTATAGTTTCCTCCCTAAATGAACCTGCTGAAACTTTATCTTATACCTCCAAATATATCAACACTAAAGCAAATTGGTCTATGTTCCAAAATAAGCTAAATGATGAAAATACAAGTTTCACCCAAAGTTCATGCATTTCTAACACAACAGTTGACACACATGCTGAAGCCTTGACATCTTTACTAATAAATACACCTAATCATGCTATCCCCATGAAAACACCTAATAAAACATTCCATAAACAAATTCCTAAAGCATCGTGGACAAATGAGTACCTAAATAAATGGAGGATAAAAAAGGCAGCTAGGACTTTATTCATAAGAAAACCATCACCTACTACACATTTTAAAAAATTACAAGCAGAATCGAATCTAAAAAGGAATATAATAGATGCAAAATATAATTGCTGGAATAATTTTGCAAATAATCTCTCCAGAGAAACACATGAGCCAATTATACATAAAGTCATAAGCCACATCTGTGGGAAAAAGACTTCCCCCAACTCACTCCTGTATGAGCCTATACATAATAATACCCATTATGACAATGATAATGAAAAAGCTAACCTATTTGCAACTCTTTTTGTTAATAAGCTAACATCAAATAATCAAAGCAAACTGTCCACAATTCCTATGAACCCAAGTTACCAACCACGCCCAGGATCCGAGTACAGAACTAATCCATTTTCAATCCAGGAATTGAATAATGCAATAAATCATATTAGGACCAAAACTAGCGGCAGCAATGACAATATACACCCTACATGGATAAAGAATCTCACACCTTCATACAAACAAGAACTGCTAAATTGTTATAATCACGCTTGGGCATCTTCTAGGTTCCCCAATATATGGAAACGTTCGTCCCTCCTACCAATCCTAAAGAAAAATAAACCAAAAGATAACCCTGAGTCTTATAGGCCCATAATGATTACTCCTGTGATGGGGAAAATAATGGAGAAAATGATCTATCAAAGACTCCTCTGGGTTGTTGAAACAAATAATATGATCCCTCACACTCAAACTGGATTCAGGAAACACCACTCCTCAACAGATGCTTTCATTTTGCTAACAAATGCAATAAATGAATCTTTCTAAAAAAATAATGTCCTAGTTGCCGCTTTCCTAGATTTCGAACGGGCATATGACAATGTGAACCACCAAATCCTTTTAAACAAACTTGCAAACCTTTTACTAGCCCCTAAGCTAGTATATTTTATTAAATCCTTCATAGAAGTGCGAAGTTTCATCGTTTGTGTTGGTTCAGCCTCTTCACCCCAAAAGACAATAACCAAAGGCCTACCTCAGGGAGCAGTCCTCAGTTGCCTCCTATTTGCCCTATATCTGTGGGAAATGAACCTACCCCATACGAATCTACAATATGCTGATGATCTGGCTCTATGGTCATCTGGCAACACCTTTCAGATAGCACAGTCAAATCTGCAAAAGTCACTTTTCATGTTTGAAAAATTCTCTCAACATTCAGATTTACCCATTGCACCCACCAAGTCAAGAATAATCCAATTTCACCGGAAGCGAAACCATGTTAATGCAAAACTAACTCTAAATAAAACAGCTATTCCAGAAGATAATCATATTCATTACATAGGTCTCATGCTTGACCAAATACTTAATTTCCACCTCCACATTTCAAACACAATAAAAAATGCTATAGAAAAATACATATACTAAAAAGACTTCTTTCCACACCCTGGGGCTGTAAGGAGAAAACCTTACTCCAGTTTTATAAATCACATATAAGACCCCATATTGACTATGGGCTCATCGTCTATGGTGCATGTGCAAAGACCCAGATGGAAAAAATTGAAACAACACAAAATGATATAATACGTCTCATATTTGGTCTTAGGAAACCCACAAGCACCAAGTTTCTGCTTATGGAGAGTGGATTAACAACAATAAGGGAGAGACGTAGGTTTCTCTTGACAAAACATCTTACAAAAATTGAATCAAATAGCTCACACACATTACATAATTGGTTAAGAAATCCAGCCATGTATAGAGGTATTGCAGATGAGTATGCCAATATTCGGAAGAAGTTCCCCATACCAGCAAAGTCTATTTCACCCACTTTCCCCCGATCCCTCCCCCCATGGAATTGGTCAAGTCCCATAATAAATAATGAATTCTCAAAGTGGAATAAAGATTTAACCCCCACTTCTTTTCTCCAGAAAGAATTTGCAAAACAATACAATTACTAATAAAAATCACTTCCAAATATTTGTTGATGGGTCAAAAATGAATGAGAAGGTTGCAAGTGGTGTTTTCCTTCCTCACCTGAAAATTGCAATGGGCGAAAGATTATATAGTAATTTATCTATAATGTCTGCTGAGTTAAATGCCATAATCATGGTATTAAAACACCTTAAGGAAAACCAACCTTTGATTGCAAATTCAAATAATATTATCATATATTCCGACTCTCTATCAAGCCTTGAGTTGCAGGCCTCAGCTCCTCAATATAAGTTGGACATTGACACTTATCATTGTCTCAGTATTATTGATAATCTTGCTTCAAGTGGCATAAAAACTTATTTTCAGTACATTCCTAGCCACTCTGGCATAAGTGGTAATCATCAGGTTGATAAAATAGCAAAAAATGCTATAAATATTGACCAGCCAAGTGGGAGACCAATCCCAATTAGAGATGTTTACCAATGGAGGCTATCAGATATTAATTTTAATAAGATTAATCCTATCCTTTCCCCCTTTCCCAATAAGTATCTTTCTAAAATTTATCATAGAATTCATTCTGGAACAAATGGACTAAATGTCATTGCATTCTCTTATAAGTTTTCTACTTCAAGTGGTTCAATTCCCCTGTCCCCTCTTTGCAGGCATTGTAATATGAATAATGAAACAATTGACCATTGCCTATTTGAATGTAATATGCTGACGTCTGCACAAAAAACCTTGCTTTGTAAACTGTTAAAATGCTTCAAACACCACAAAATCTCACTATCAGCCAAGAGCCTAGCCAACTATACGTGCACACAGAGCACAGAAATCGATATCCATCATCTTATATTTGAACTCCTTGAGTCAAAAGATCTACTGAAAGATATCTGACAATATCTAATAAATAAGAGACAACCAAGACAGTAGCTCTGTAGCCCACAGAGTGAAGCAAAAAGAAGAGGGCTAAATAGTATCAACTGAATAGCCCGCCTGCTGTGAATTAGAAGAAGAAGAAAAGAAGATGAAAAAACAACAGCAACCTTATAAGAAAATTAAAATAAATTTTCTTGTGAATTATTATCGCTTCTAGTCAGCAGTTGTACCAAACCAATCCTGCTCAACTCATCCTCCGGGCTATACTGTGTTGTTTCTCCTCCCCATAGTATAGCGCAGACGGTTTTATATCATTCTATTTCCCTTCTTGTTTTAGTTTTTTTTTTTTTGTTTAAAGCTTTTTCCAATAGGCAATTTTTATAAGTACTCCAAAAAAAAAGTCGCACCAGATCCCAAATAAAATTCCAGTGAAAGTGCCATAGTGAAAGATACCCATATTGGCTGGTCAAGCACACTATCTCAAAGTTCAAATGATAGGTCCAATTCGGAGAATAGGAGGCGTTCACAGCAGGCGGGCTATTCAGTTGGTACTATTTAGCCACCTTTTTTCTAAGGAAAAAACAACAAGTACAATAAGCAGAAGAAGAAGAAGTGCAAGGAAAATAATTGTTAGATGTCCCCATAGTATAGTGCAGACGGTTTGATATCATTCTATTTTCCCTTCTTGTTTTAGTTTTTTTTTTAAGCTTTTTCCAATAGGCAATGTTTTGAAGTCCTCCAAAAAAAAAGTCCCACCAGATCCCAAATCAAATTCCAGTGAAAGTGCCATAGTGAAAGATACACATCTTGGCTGGTCAAGCACACTATCTCAAAGTTCAAATGATAGCTCCAATTCGGAGAATAGGACAATGATAAGTGTAGGGGCTAATGTAACCATTAATGATGATAATGGGTTTCAAGAGGTCCTCTCTAGAAGCTCTAAAAAAAGGAAAAAAATCTACCAAACCAAAAGTATTTCCCCTCTCCCTGCCCAAGATCCTCCCTCCAAAAACTTAGAAATTTACTTTAAAATTGCTCCTACTACCCCCTTTGAAATAAAAATGATCACTGCAATAAGAGTTGCAATTCTTAAATTGTTAAAATCAATGTTCTCTCTTAATATCAACCGTGATGCATCTCTGCTAATAGCTGTAGAAGATCAGAAATCAGCAGATACAATAATTAACCTAAAATCCCTTCTGAATACCCCAATTATTTCATCTAATTGGAACCCAAAACAATCACCAACAAAAATGGTAGTTCATAATGTTCCCCCAGAGATATCCAATCAGGAGTTAAAAGAAGGGCTCTCAGATAGGGCTGGAAACACAATCGCAGTTGAGGATGTTACCCAACTTGGAAAACCTAACTCTAATGGCCAAAAAACTAGTATATCCTTCTTATTCACACTGAAGGAAAAACTTAATATCCCAGAAAAATTATTCCTATTTGGGCAAATCAAACCACACAAGGAACACAAACCTAAGCCTATCCAGTGTCAGAAGTGTCTCAAACTGGGACATACAACAAACAAATGCAATGAAATTCTCCGAGAGTGTAGTAATTCTAAAGCTTTCCATCCTAAAGAGCTGACAACTTGCAACAACACTCAGCCTACATGCATCAATTGCAAAGGCCCACATGAGTCTACAAATAAATCATTATGCTCTGCATACAAGAAAAGAGCTCTAACACTCCAAATATAAACAGAAAAGGCAATCCCATACCCCTTTGCAGCAATGGAAGCGAATGCTGCCCAACAATACCAAATAAAGCCTCAAATGAAACCAACCAAAACCCCCAAGTCAAACGCCCCCAATGCATCAAGCAAACCATATAAAACACCCTCTTCTAAACCCCCTAGCTCAAATCCCTATCAGAAGGAATCACCAAGCCAACAAGCCTCCTTGTCCGGTGAGATGAGGTCAGCCTGGCCCCCCTTCCCAAGAAGAAACAAACCAGAAACACTACAAGGAATTAATCCCTTAACCGACCAACACGATGCACAACCAAAAATGCAATCCCCAAATATATGCTTATTAATTCTAAACTGTAATGCAGTTCAGGCCATGAACATACATCAACTACAGAAAACAAAAATCATTGCAGAATTGGCAAAAATCTACATCCCAGATGATATGCTCATTCAAGCAAAAAAAGATCTTGCTTTACTTTTAACAAAGCTGAACATCGATACACAGTCATATGAAGAATAAATCAACAACACAACATATATCAATACTCCAATGGAATGTAAGATCACTCACAGAAAATAAGCTAAATGAACTAATATCTTTTATGAATAATAATTCCATTAATATTGCTTGCCTCCAGGAAACTCATTTAACCCAAAATCAACAAATTAAGTCTCTGGGATATACTATCCTCAGAAAGGATACATCTTCAGAGAGAAAAGGAGGTGGGGCATCTTTATTAGTTAAAAATAATATAAAATTTTGTGGCATCAATTTTCCAGATTTTGCAAATGACGTTGATGCAATTGGTATCAGTGTTTGGCTGAATAATTTATAAACCTACATAATAAGCTTTTATGACCCTAATGGCCAGACTACAGAGGCCAAGGATTTCTTTAATTATATAAATAATTCTAATATGTTAAAAAATATCATTATTTGTGGAGATTTCAATGGCCACAGCCTTTTGTGGGGGAATAAACCAGCAAATAAAGCTGGTAAATTCATTGAGCAATTGACTTCAAATAATAATGAATTAGCTGTTGCTACCCCTCCAAACCTGAATACATATTTCAACCCCAAAAGTGGCAGATTCTCCACAATTGACCTACAAATTGTGTCATTAAATTTTTTGAATAAAATTTACATAGATAAAATTGATAGTCTATGTACTGACCACTTTGCTATAGTTTGCTGCCTAAATGAACCTGCTGAAACTTTATCTCATGCCTCCAAATATATCAACACTAAACCAAATTGGTCTATGTTCCAAAATAAGCTAAATGATGAAATTACAAGTTTTACATAAATTTCATGCATTTCTAACACAACAGTTGACACATATGCTGAAGCCTTGACATCTTTACTAATAAATACAGCTAATCATGCTATCCCCAGGACAGCACCTAAGAAAACATTCCCTAAACAAATTCCTAAAGCATGGTGGACAAATGAGTGCCTAAATAAATGGAGAATAAAAAAGGCAGCTAGGACAGAATTCATAAGAAAAACCATCACCTACTACATATTTAAAATAATTACAAGCAGAATCTAATCTAAGAAGGACTATAATAGATGCTAAATATAAATACTGGAATAATTTTGCAAATAATCTCTCCAGAGAAACACATGAGCCAATTAAACATAAACTCATAAGGCACGTCTGTGGGAAAAAAGACTTCCCCCCACCCGCTCCAGTATGAGCTAATACATAATAATACCGATTATGACAATGATCATGAAAAAGCTAACCTATTTGCAACTATTTTTGTTAATAAGCTAGCATCAAATAATCAAAGCACACTTTCCCCAATTCCTATGAGACCAAATTACCAACCACGCCCAGGATCCGAGCACATAATTAATCCATTTTCAATCCAGGAATTGAATAATGCAATACATCATATTAGGACCAAAACTAGCGGCAGCTATGACAATATACACCCTACATGGATAAAGAATCTCACACCTTCATACAAACAAGAACTGCTAAATTGTTATAATCACGTTTGGTTATCTTCTAGGTTCCCCAATATATGGAAATGTTCGTCCCTCCTACCAATCCTAAAGAAAAATAAACCCAAAGATAACCCTGAGTCTTATAGGCCCATAATGATTACTCCTGTGATGGGAAAAAAAGGAGAAAATGATCTATCACAGACTCCTCTGGTTTGTTGAAAAAAAATAATATGATCCCTCACACTCAAACTGGGTTCAGGAAACACCACTCCTCAACAGATGCTTTCATTTTGCTAACAAATGCAATAAATGAATCTTTCTCAAAATATAAAGTCCTAGTTGCAGCTTTCCTAGATTTTGAAGGGGCATATGACAATGTGAACCACCAAATCCTTTTAAACAAACTTGTAAACCATGGAGTACCCCCTAAGCTAGTATCTTTTATTAAATCCTTCTAAGAAGTGCGAAGTTTCATCGTTTGTGTTGGTTCAGCCTCTTCACCCCAAAAGACAATAACCAAAGGCCTACCTCAGGGAGCCGACCTCAGTTGCCTCCTATTTGCCCTATATCTCTGGGAAATGAACCTACCCCACACAAATCTACAATATGCTGATGATCTGGTGCTATGGTCATCTGGCAACACCTTTCAGATAGCACAGTCAAATCTGCAAAAGTCACTTTTCCAGTTTGAAAAATTCTCTCAACATTCAGATTTACCCATTGCACCCACCAAGTCAAAAATAATCCAATTTCACCGGAAGCGAAACCATGTTAATGCAAAACTAACTCTAAATAAAACAACTATTCCAGAAGATAATCATATTAATTACCTAGGTCTCATGCTTGACCAAAAACTTAATTTCCACCTCCACATTTCAAACACAGTAAAAAATGCTATAGAAAAACAAATATACTAAAAAGACTTCTTTCCACACCCTGGGGCTGTAAGGAGAAAACCTTACTCCAGTTTTATAAATCACATATAAGATCCCATATTGACTATGGGTTCATCGTCTATAGTGCATGTGCAAAGACCCAGATGCAAAAAATTGAAACAACACAAAATGATATAATACGTCTCATATTTGGTCTTAGGAAACCCACAAGCACCAAGTTTCTGCGTATGGAGAGTGGATTAACAACAATAAGGGAGAGACGTAGCCTTCTCTTGACAAAATATCTTACAAAAATTGAATCAAATAGCTCACATACACTACATAATTGGTTAAGAAATCCAGCCATGTATAGAGGCATTGCAGATGAGTATGCCAATATTCAGAAGAAGTTCCCCATAACAGCAAAGTCTATTGCACCCACTTTCCCCCGATCCCCCCCCATGGAATTTGTAAAGTCCCATAATATATAATGACTTCTCAAAGATGAATAAAGATTTAACCCCCATTGCTTTTGTCCAGAAAAAATTTGCAGAACTTAATACAATTACCTATAAAAATCACTTCCAAATATTTGTTGATGGGTCAAAAATGAATGAGAAGGTAGCAAGTGGTGCTTTCCTTCCTCGCTTGAAAATTGCAATGGGCGAGAGATTAATTTATCTATAATGTCTGCTGAGTTAAATGCCATAATCATGGCATTAGAACACATTAAGGAAAACCAACCTTTGATTGCAAATACAAATAATATTATTGTATATTCCGACTCTTTATCCAGCCTTGAGTTGCTGGCATCAGCTCCTCAGTATAAGTTGGACATTGACACTTCTCATTCTCTCAGTATTATACATAATCTTGCTTCAAGTGGCATAAAAACTTATTTTCAGTACATTCCTAGCCACTCTGGCATAAGTGATAATCATCAGGTTGATGAAATAGCAAAAAATGCTATAAATATTGACCAGCCAGGTGGAAGACCAATCCCAATTAGAGATATTTACCGACGGAGGCTATCAGATATTAATTTTAATAAGATTAGTCCTATCCTTTCCACCTTTCCCAATAAATATCTTTCTAAAATTTATCATAGAATTCGTTCTGGAACAAATGGACTAAATTTCCTTGCATTCTCATATAAGTTTTCTAATTCAAGTGGTTCAATTCCCCTGTCCCCTCTTTGCAGGCATTGTAATATGAATAATGAAATAATTGACCATTGTCTATTTGAATATAATACGCTGACGTCTGCACAACATACCTTGCTTTGTAAAGTGTTAAAATGCTTCAAACACCACAAAATCTCACTATCAGCCAAGAGCCTAGCCAACTATACCTGCACACAGAGCACAGAAATCGATATCTATCATCTTATATTTGAACTCCTTGAGTCAAAAGATCTACTGGAAGATATCTGAGAATATCTAATAAATAAGAGACGACCAAGCCAGTAGCTCTGTAGCCCACAGAGTGAAGCAAAAAGAAAAGGGCTAAATAGTTATACTGAAAAGCCCGCCTGCTGTTAAATAGAAGAAGAAGATCGAAACTGGATTTCTTTTCATTGACTGAACAATGGCATATCCACCGAAAAAGGATTCCCATCCTTCAATCTCTTCATCTATAAATCTATTCAATGAAGAAAATTTCGGTGTGAGTGTAAAACATGGATACTATGAACAGTTTTATCCGCAACAATATCCACTTTCAAATTTATTCCAATGAAGACTACTTTATGGACGCGTCTTCGACATTTCTAGATTTACATGTGATAGTCAAGAAATCCGACAATGGAATGCTAATTTGTGCTAATGGAATATCCTATGAAAATTGTATATTACATTATTTATTTCGTCAAATCAGTGTCTAGATAAATGGAACATTGGTGAGCACAAGCAACAATCTACCAAATTATACAAGCTATACGCATTTTAAATTAATGCCACCAAAGTTATAAAAGGAATTGAGCGGTCCCTTAAGCGGATATGAAAATATTGTAGGTACTAATAGTAAAGATGCATTTACCAATGAAACAGCTAGTAAATTACCTCTAGTTGGAAAAATATATCATGAGATATTTAATATACCCCAATGGCTACCACCAAATATTAAAGTGGATATAAAATTGACACTTGCTCCATCCAATTTAATTTTACGAAAAAAACTTCCTGCTAATCCTGATGTAACTCTCTCCCTCACCTCGGAAATGCTACATGTACGAAAGCAGCAGGTCATGAGTTCTGTTGCTTTGGCAGTGGAAAAACTTAGAGCCAATGGGAATAACATTAATCTAATTGTTCCTCATACAATCACCAATCAACGTCATATTGCCAAAGGCTCGCGCACCTTTACCGACTCATCTTTTATCAATGGCGAGATTCCATCAAAATTAGCATTGGCATTTGTAAAAAGCGCAAGTGGATAGGATCGGGGACTGGCTGCCCATATAAATTTGAGATGTTTAGGCTTCCATCTCTTGTATGCAAAGTAAATAGAATCCCACTCTACAATCTATCTTTTGATAAATCCTACAGGACATTGCATGAGTTGACAATGAAAACCCTAGATCATGATTCACAACTATTAAAATCGTATAACCGAAGAAATGTTCGCTAAAACACATGGTATCAGTGTACTGGACTTGTCTGGCACTCAAGATATGAGTAAAGTACGAACGGAGATTGTGCGTTTAGAGTGTATATTTGCCGACCCTTTACCTGAGAGTATCGCACTAATCTCGTTAAATCAATTTGAAACCTATTGGGAAATCACCCCCGAAGGCAGTGTTCTACTAGACCTTGTACCACGAGCACTAGTCAAATAATCAGTGTATTTAATATTGACACCTACATGTCCAATTAGAGATCCTATTGTATACCATCGGACTTCCTTGGAAAAATTCAAAGTGCAAACAATACCCTAATCATTGTTAATAGCAGTTCCTCGACTTTCAATACCGGTCACTGTGCATCTTTCAAACAATGAAGACTATTGAAGGTTTTGTTCCTCTCGGCCTACCCTATACATTCTACACTCCACACATCAATAACTATATTGAAAGCAGTGGGAAAACTATTATTCAACACTAGAAGGGAGTGCAGAATCTAATTACTAAAAGTTGCGATTTTCATGCACTACTGTGTTTTGTGTTCAGATATCGCGGTTATACTTACAAGCAGTTTCTCAACATTTACTCAGACAACTAGTCTGAACGACTTTATGGTGGAAAATATGCTCTCAGAACTGTATAATATTGATTTTAGTGCCCTACGAGTCAAGTGTTTTAAAAAAGTATGTAAATTTGTTTTTTAATAAAAAAAAATGTAAATACACCAACAACAATGTCTTTATTCTACACTTTATATTTCTTCTTCTTCCTCTGAATATAGGCAACTGTCGAGAACCAATAACGGTGGTTAGTCATTTGTATTAAGTGTCTATTCATCTTAATTGGCTATAGGGTCAGAAACCCAGTTTGTACAGTACTGCGTATTTTTACTTTACCATCTTAATTCTGTAAAATTAATGCTAATATGTATATTCCAGTTTTACAAATTGAGTAATTCAATTTTCTCCTTTTAAGCACTATCACATACAGGTTTTTTTTCAAGTGACGATTCATATACTCTTAAGGCAAAATAGAAGTTACAATCTTTATCCTCTTAATGGGCAGTGTTATCTTAACCGTGACACTGAAGCCAAATTCTTTTCTTACCCCAACAGCTTAATTATAGTCCTAGTTTTTCCTCCCAAAAAAATTTAAAACTATGAAAATACCGATGTTGTAAAGACAAAATGAAATCTCGTTTAGGGTTCTTTTCAATCATACCAGGAAGAGTATTCTCCCACTGATCACATTTGTCAAAGTGACAATTGGAGCATAGTTGCTCTCTAGGGCGAGAGTCACAAATCTCTCCAAGACATGAATTACAGTCTTTAGTTTGTACTGCATATCCTCTATATAATTTACACGGATTGCATTATTTACACTTTTCATTGTACTCATCAATAATTGTACAATTCTCCCATGAAGACCAACTGCCAAGAGTATATATACATAGTGGAAATGTATAGAACATTTTTTTGGTTTCCAGTGCCAACTCTTTCACAGCAAAAAAGAAACTGATCCACGTTCGATAAATTCAGAGGGGGAAGTGGAGAGAAGTAACTCTGTGACGTTACATAACCTGTTTTAAAGGGAGAGTCATCTACATAGAATCTACGGCAATGTTTTCAAATGCATATTCACGATATTATTTTGCTTTGTTTCAATTAATACACCAATAAATTCAGTAAAAGCATTTGATTCACGATATTATAGCTTTATACAATAGTCCAACGGGGGAGAATCATTCCTGATTATATTGTCAAGTGTTCTTTGAGAAAATATCTTCCGTTGAAGAGATAACTCGAGATAATCGTCATCTGGTATCAAATATGTTTCCATAAGCATTAGATTAGATATAATTGTTTGATTCTTAAATTCATTTATTTTTCAATCTTTGAGTACTCGCTTATGACCTTAGGCTAACTGTGATCCTCTCTATTTAGAGAATATTCGATAACCTACTTAAAAAAAATCTAACAAAAAGAAAGAAAACATTTTCGATTTCGAAACAATTTTATTGTGTGTGTGAGCATAATTACAACAATAATATATTACACATATACAATTACCGATATAATTTATTGTCCTCAATATACTTCACTATTGCATTTAAAGCACTTTGAAGTCTATGTATATGTACTATATCAACTTTCGCAACGAAGCATAATTGGTCCTCCAATTTAAAAATTTACTTAAAGATATCACGTATCTTGCATATACTTCTTCCCACTCGAGACAAAGTCAAGATCCTCTTGTGATTTCTACCACAATGTTTGGTGCTCCTGTATGATTGCTGCTGCTGCTGCTACCAAATCCACTATCAACTTCTAATAACGTAAGTATTCCACTCATTATTGCAATGTATATCTTTACAAATAAATAAAGGAGTATAGTAAAACTGTTCTCACTCCTTGAATTCTATTCTCACACTAATAACAATTATACTGACAATCTTTCCTTATATTGTTTCTGGTTCCTAAGTCCTCTTGGAGACTATTGTGCAAATCCAATGCTGAAATTCCAAGAAGTCTGGTGATGTCACTTCGTAGAGTATTTATAGCCCTCTGATTTTTTGTGACGTTACTTCACCCTGGACTCGCACTCCTTCTCCTCTTCTTATTCCTCTCTTCTTTCCGCAATCCAAGTGAATGTTTTGAAACGGACATAGTATAATGTAAAATTCGTTAACTTTGCAAGTTTAGCCAAATCAACACAGTCGGCCTTCAGGTTACAGGTAAGTCTCCACTGCTTTGATAACATTATTTGAAAAAAACTACGTTTTCTAAAGAGTTAAATAAGTAATAAACTGTACAAAAACGTGCAGAAATTATTTGAAAAAAACTATGTTTTCTAAAGAGTTAAAGAGGCTGAGTCACAAGTTCGAACCTTAAAACGTACAGGGATTAGGATGTGCAGTTGGGGGGCTGCCGACCCCCAAACCCCCGCTTCCGTATATGAAAGGGGTTGTGCCCTCCTCAACGCCTCGCGCTTTACGCTAAAGTTTTTATTGTTTAAAAATAAAGAGTTGTGAGAAAGTCAAACTTTAGCGTAAAGAGTGAGGCGTTGAGGAGGGCACAGCCCCTTTCATATACGGAAGCGGGGGTTTGAGGGGCGGCAGCCCCCCAACTGCACCTCCTAATCCCTGTACGTTTTAAGGTTCGAACTTGTGACTGAGCCTCTTTAACTCTTTAGAAAACGTAGTTTTTTTCAAATAATTTAAACTAAGGAGTGACATTATAACTTAAAATGAACAGACATTATTCCCTGTAAGAATGGGCAGTCTTCCCTCCTTAATGCCTTGTTCTTTACGGTAAAGTTTTTTAGTTCTTTAAAAATGTTTGTTATTCTAATTAAACAGGTTATGTGTTTCAGGAGTCGTTTTCAAAGAAACTTAAGCACAAAGAACGAGATATTTAGGAGGTGGCAGCCCTCCTAATATACGGAATAATTTCTGTTCATTTCAAGTTTTAATGTTGCTCCGTACTTCCAATCGAAAAACTTTTTTTAATTTAATTTCTGATCGTTTTTCAAATAATGCCGCGAAACCTGCACCCCCATCAGTGGAAAATTTTCCCTTCAAAAATTTTCTTCTACGGGTAGTTCCTCTCTTGTGAAATCTTCTGGAAAACTCCTCTTAACAATTCCATCCTCTCTGAAAATCATCCCAGGGATATTTCTTTGGATAATTCTGCTTGGAAAATTCTCCTTAGCCTACTTTCATCTGAAAAAAAGACTTATTTTTTTAGTTAATAATTTTGTTTTTCATTTAATTTCTAATTGTTTTAGAAATCATGCCAGAAATCTCCCCTTCCCCGACAGAATGTATCTGCTGCGGAGAATGCCTCCATAAGGAATTTCTCCTGCGGAAAATACATCCCCGCAGGGAATAAACGATAATACCAAACGCACTAAAAATTTCCACCCGAAAATTACCCCGCAGCATCTCCACATGTGAAATTGAGTCACAAAAGAGAAATTAAGACAAATAGAAATGATTTTCTATAGGAGTCCTGGCAAATTCTCCGTGTAAAATTTTTCTTAAAAAAATTTACCCCCGGAAGCTGCCATTCCAACGACAAATTCTCCCAGTGGAAAATCCCCTCTTTGCAGAAAGTACCATAAGATCCTATAAAACGCCTGTATACATCCCAATAGAAAATGCTATATGTAAACAATGGGAAAATGCCATAACTTAGACCCGTTCCCCAAAGGCTGGGGGGCTCATGCCATCCCCAATGATATAGTTATCGGATCTTTCAGCTATGTTAAACAAAATGGCTATCGCAAAATTTTGATCGGATGACTTGGGGAAAAAAAGGTGTCTGATGAAGGTTAGTTTCCCTCCTTTCATTTCAGTCAGCTGAAAAGGACATTAGAATTTACATTATCCGTTCAAATTAGCTCTCTTCCAGTTTCCTAAGACCATTTGTTCGATACGATCCCTCCTTCGAAAACAAAACAAATAAAAACGCATTTGTGGTCATTCTTTTGGCAAAAGAATTAATAAAAAATTCCAGGTTTAGGCAGATAAGAGCTTGGAGCCCCTTCAATATAGTTCTCCGATTCTTTGACCCTGAGGCTGTGATTTTCATGCAAATACTTAAATTTTTTTAGGGCGTTTCCCCCTTTTATGAAAGCCACGACAATTTCTTCAGGATCATCGCTTTTGATGAGTAACATTAAGCATAATGAGTTTTATTTATTTGAGATCAGAATAGAAAGTCAATTCTTTTGATCTCTTGTTATCAAATTCTGTTTTTTAGACTTTCAGTTACTATTTAGCCGAGTCACTCCTTACTTACAGTTTGTTGCCATTAACAGTTTGATAGTCTTAGTAGATATATAAAGGCAAAATAAGATCTATAGAGGGAAATGAAAAATTTCTTAAGCTGTTAGCCTTTTCAAATTATGATAATGGAAATCAAGAGGACTGCTGCCAGTGAGCGAATAAGCTCTTCAAAAATATCCTGAGAAACTTTTGGCAGGCTCCGGCTCACGCCCTCCCCTAAATACATGGCTGCGCACGCTGTACGTTAGTTCTTAGTCCCATTTTGTAGTTAGAGCTTATTATCGATAGACTTTTACAAAATTACTTTGCACGTTATCTTACATACCACATCTAAACAAAAAAATCACTACAAAAACATAAGGCTAAATACAGACAGACGGTACAATCAGTGCATACGACAGCGCACTGATGGCACCGGTGGCATCCCGTCGAAATATCTTCCAGGTCAGTGAGTCTTACATGGGCTGTGTGCCGTCGACAAATCGGCACGGCGTCTAGTCTGAAACTTTTCTTAGATCCGCAATAGACGAAAATGATAGTTTTTTCCCCATAAACAGAACATTGAACAAAGTATTTACAGGGTGAAACTGCATCAAAAGTATAGCTCATCCATTTTTGTTTCCTTGCATAAATCTTTGGGTATCCAGTAGGTTATATTTAAGTAAGATAATCGGTAAATTGGATAACGTTTAATAAATCTTCTGTCTGATTTGAGAGGCTCGTCGTGAGAGATTTGTATTATTTGGTATATGTTCAGATGGGTGATGAAACCAGCCCTTTTAAATGAATAGTTGTTTTCATGAGTACTAGTGCCGAATTAATTTTCAGTTGCTATCTTCATGAAAATGGACCCTGTTTACACCTAAGAACTAAATCAAATTAGATGAAAAAACTAGGCTGCGATAGCACAATTTCTGGCAACAGCGTATTTTGCTTGCGTCAAATATAAAACTTTCTAGCGTGACTTCAGGAAAAGGTTCTGTAATTTCCAATTAAGCTTACAATTGCTATCCCATGAACAATCTATTTCCTTATATCTTATGTGAAATTTTCCCCGTAATTTTTAGATTTTGTTCACCCAGGAATCATTGTCCAAGATAGTAAAATATTTATTGGGCTGTTTTTAAAAATGCAGTCTTTACTATTGTAGCAGGATTTACACCATATCAAAGCTGTTTCCCTGAATTTAAGAAATAGATTTGCAAACCTTAAAAGGCTTTTAAATCATTTTTTCATACATCACTTTTCTTCAAATTGATTTAACAGTTTATCCAAACAAAGGCAAATTTAGGCCTATTGCAGATATTCAGTCCACAGTAGCCTAGGTTAGGAGAAAAAGTAAAGGTAAATTTTTGGCAGTTCATATTAATGACTTACAAATAAATTGAACCTATTACTTGATTCCTTTTTTTTATGCTCTTTACAATTATAATTGGTAGGCTAATCATTTTTGTCAGAAATGAATTTTTCTCCCTTCCCTATATATACCAATTCAGGGTATATATTTGTACATAAGGGGATGGGTGGGCGGTTGTAAAGTTTAAACTTACCTCTTTTTTGTATCAGAATTAAAATTTGCCCCCACCCCCTTAATGTGCAAATATAGGGTAAGACACCCAGTAGTCAGACACTTTAATCACTTTGAAAACTTTTTGACATTTAAACTACTCTAATTACTGTATTATACCACCTAGAAACTTAATTTTTGTATCAAAAAATTTCTGAAGAATTTCTGAACAAGTAGGTTACTAATTCAAATAGTTTCACTTGTACAGCACCTCCTATTTTCGAATTTACTAGCAAATGACAGTTCTGCCTAAACTTGGACATACAAATAGCTCATTGTAAATAGTGATTAAAATAGTATAAAAGATTATGTCCGAGAATAGGCAGGTGGCCGACTACTGGGTGTCTTACCCTATAGGCTACCCTGAATTGGTATATATAGGGGTGGGGGTAAAATTCTTTTCCAACAAAAATGATTGTTACATTTGGGAAGAGCATAAAAAAGGCATCAAGTAGTATGTTTACTTTATTTGTAAGTCAATAATATGAACTGCCAAAAATTTACCAAAGTAAATTTGTTACTGCAATGAATATGGATTCAGGATGAAATTTTGGTTCTAAAGTCTTCTGTATTTCTTAGCTATGATATCATAAGCAGTACAATAGTCCTGCCTAAGTAAAGAACAATGTGGGCACAATGTATTTTTTTTTCTTTTAGACCAGGGCACTTTGTATCTAAGGAGTTGTTGAAGAAACTTGATAAGGGCTCATTCAATTCAAAATTTGAAGGGTTTGTGCCCTTTTTAATAGCCAAAAGTGATCAGAAGGCAACTAACACCTTTTCCACACCCACCATTTCCCAAAACATATCCAATCAAAATTTTGAGATTGCCATTTTGTTCAATGTAGTTGAAAAGTCCAGAAATCATGTCTTTGAGGATGACACCCAACCCATAGCCCTCAGGGCAAGGGTTGTAAGTTATGCCCTGGGGGCATATTAGGTTTTTATAGAAAGCATTGTCATAGAAACTTCAAAAAGGGATCATTCAATTGGAAATTGAAATAGCTAGTGCCCTTTTTAAAAGTCAAAAGTGATTGGAGAGCAACTAAACCCCCTCTCATGCCCACTATATCCCCAAACACATCCAATCAAATTTTGAGACAACCATTTTGTTGAATGTAGCTGAAAGCTCTGGAAATTAGGTCTTTCAGGATGACAACACCCCCCCCCCCCCCAAAAAAAAAACAAACACCAGGACAAGGGTTGTAAGTTATGCCCTGGGGGCATACAAGGTTTTTATAGCAAGTGTTGTGATAGAAACATCCAAAAGGGCTCATTTGATTAGAAATTGAAAGGGCTAGTGCCCTTTTTAATAGTCAAAAGTGATTGGAGGGCAACTAACCCCCTCTCATGCCCACCATTTTCCCAATTACATTCAATCAAAATTTAGAGATAGCCATTTTGTTCAACATAGTTGAAAGTTCTGGAAATTATGTTTTTGAGGAAGACAATCCCCCCACAGCCCTCTGGGCAAGGGTTGAAAGTTATTCCCTTGGGGCATATAATTCAATTCAATTGAGATTTGTTTTATTAACACTTTACACTTAAATTAAAAATACTCAGAAATACAATTAACAAACAAATTCTGGGCCATAATCCATAATAATTGACCCTCAGGGTCAATCCTGTTGAGGAAAAATTATATCACATAGTCTTGGTCCTCTCTATGCCTATCAGGATGAACTCAAATAACCTCCATACATTACAAATACCAATAATAAAACTTAACTCAAATTTCAAATTAAACAGGATAATACAAGATCTGATATAGCTTATAATTTTATTAGAAAAATAAAATTATTAATTTAACATTATAATTTTTTTATCAATTTTCATTTATTTTTATCATAAAAAATCATATTAAATTATTTACTATCATTAGGGCTTCTTACTCAGATGTTTTTTTTTAAATTTAATTTGAATGAAGCAAGACTAGGTTTTTGTCTTAATTCCTGTGGTAGAACATTCCATATTTGTGGACATAAAATATCCATAGAAAAATCAGACCAAATACATGACATAAATGGAACAACCAACAGGCTTCTATCTCGTGATCTTCCCTGACGTGTTTCAACTTATGAAAAAATTCCTGAGAATCATTTTGGTAATAGAGAATGAAAATATTTGTAAACAAAACTGAACAATTAAACACTTCCAAACTATCTAGAAAACATACAGAATCCGTTTCTTTAATTAGGTTTAATGCTTTTTTATTTGCTTTATTAATAATATTCGTATGAACTTTAAGTATCGCCAGCCATACAAGAGAGCAATATTGGATGTCATTGAATCAGTGCGAAGTACAGAAGACGAAGGATCTTAATAAGAAAAAAATGCTTTAGTTTTTTCAAAATACCCAGATTTCTTGAAATTTTTAGGCCTACTGCTGCAGATACTTGACAGATCCCCTATCACTATCTCTGATGCTTGGTCTCTGAATTACCCCTCTAGACATTTCAAGACCTTTAAAAGAAGGCTGGAGCTTTCTTACTCTTGAAAATAGCAAAACATGGGATATCTTTACATTTATTTTCATCTTGTTAGCATCCATCCACAAATGAACATGCTCCATTGTTTCTTGTTGTTAATGAACCAGTCCCTCGCCATCCTCATTAGCACATCCAATGACAGTGTTGTCTGCAAAGTCCTGAAACACTTTGTCTCAATTTGAATCCAGACTCGGGTTAGACAATGAAGTGCTATGGCACAAAATGCAGCAAGAAACTACAGGGCAGGCAAAAATAAATTGTAAATCATTTATGTGAATAATGAATAAGAGAGGGCCAAGTATTGAGCCTTGGGGCATGCTGCAACTGATTGTTTTTGATGAAGGATTATCATTCCCTACAATAATTACTCAATCTTCAAGATAACTTTTAAGGCCAATGTAGGTGTTTTTTGGGACAGTTTTTTTAGTATCACCTGTCAATAGTAATCACCTAGTATCATCATAAAAAAAATCTATGTCTTCAGAGGTAATAATACAGGGTTGTCAAATCAGCAGGCAAAGGACAAGCTTCAAGGAGATATCAAATCTTGTCTTGGACAAGATGTCTTGAAATGGCTGAAAGTTTTTGATAATTTGCAAAGGAAAAAAGAATAACTAATAAAATGGTTCTAGGCATTTACCCCCCCCCCTGGGAAAATGCACCTGAAAAATCCCCCGTGGAGATTTAGGCTTTCAAAATTTGAGAATTTTATTTGATTTTTTTATTTCCATACAGGGAAGGAATTTTGGCACTTATGTACTACACGCTACTCACTCAAGTTTATGATGTGTAAAACTTGAGAACAAACCAGTTTCTTTCAGCTTAGCGCAAGACAAGGCAAAGAAAAGTGACAGATTATATGGGAAATATATAATTTGGGGGTACTTGTGTAGAATCTGGGTAAACGCAAAAGTAAGACTGCATCGAAATCTCAAAGCCGCTATTGATAAACAGGTTTCCGCTGCATATTGAGATATTGCTCACTCCGTTACAAAGATTTAAACTTTAGTTTTTTGGGGTTTAGGGGGACTCAAATGTAGCTAGGTTAGGTTAGATTAGGTTACGTATTGCTACTTTTCAATTAGCTGGTACCCACGCGACAATGCGAAGATCAGATAAAAATCTGTTTGTCTGCAATGATAAGTGATTGAATGAACATGGATGTTAAAATCACAATTTTGGATTTGCCAAAGACAGAAAAAGAGAATGGGTTCTGCCAAAGACAGAACCCATGACATTTTAGCATTCTAAACACATAATTGTAATTTGTAAATCTTATAATTTTGTTTGTAAACCATTATATTTTTGTCCTATTTTGTTTTATTTTAGTACCCCTGTTTTTGTACCGGGTATCTGTCTTGCGTGTTGCAGACTAACAGGTTTTTATTCTATCTGATCTTCACATTATTGCGTGGGTACCAGCTAATTGAAAAGTGCCTACGTATTTAATACACGCTATGCTTTACCTCCCCCCCCCCCTGTAAAGTGCAAATATATGGCCCAAATTTGTTTCTGAACTATTATATTTTCATCCTATCTTGTTTTATTTCATTAGCATTAACAAAACTTCACTTCTTGCGTATGCACTCAGATTCTACACAAGTACCATTTGGGCTATATATTTACATATTAGGGGGGGTAAAGTATTTCAAGTCCCTTTGGACCCCCTCTCCCTAAAAAAATACGTCCTCCCCCAAAACAAATCCTGGTTATGGCCTTGGGGATTATAAATCAACTTCTACCTCCACCCTCTCCTCATCTTCCCGTTAGAACTAATTCTGTATTTATTTGATGGCTGAATGAGAGCTGGGACTTTTTGGCATCAAAGTGCACCCTTTGAGGTATCTCTCTCCCTCCCTAATTACAAAAAAATCCTATCAATAAGGGATCTGTCCTAAGACTGAGGATTTGAATGATGGGGTCTGGGTACTTGCTTGATCGTGGCCAACATTGTATATCAGAAATTGAATCTATTACAAGAGTATAATACTAGTGGTAATAATTGTGTTTTTAATCCAATAAAAAACTGATGGGCTCAAAGATAGAGTACACAAAAAAAAGACATAAAACTTCTTCAGAATAAATTCTATTGTTTAAAAATAAGGACATCTTTTGCAACCAGCGAACTTGGAAGTATACCATTAGCATCCACGGTGCTTTGTGTTAGGTGAGGAACTGCACTAAGACAAAAGATATTTGTATAGTTTCACTCAGGAAATCACTCAGAGGAGTTATTTCCATAGTTTTTTGTTGTATGGTGACTGTTCAAACAGTCTTTTAGCTGTTCCTCTAAGCTATTTTTTGCCATGAAGGGAGATTTTACAAGGCTATGGAGGTATTTTGTATAGTTTTTTTGCACCATGATTTGCACATTCTTCTTTTTCAATAAGCGAGCCATACGGGATGCTTTGCTTTAGTCTATATATTAAATAAAAAAAATAAAGTTTTTTTTAGCTGAAAGTAAGGAGCAACTATAAAACTTAAAACAAACAGAAATTATTCTGTAAACAAAAGGAGCTGTCCCCTCCTCAATACCTTGCTGTTTAGGCTAATTTTTTTTATCATTTTAAAAAATAAAGTTGTGAGACAGAGTCAAACTTTAGCGTAAAGAGTGAGGCGTTGAGGATGGAACAGCTCCTTTCATATATGGAATAATTTCTGTTTGTTTTAAGTTTTAATGTCGCTCCTTATTCTCAGTTAAAAAAAAATGTTTTTTTTTATTTAATTTCTGAAAGTTTTTGAATTAATGCAGGTTTTGATTTTGGCTCACCGTACATGAATAATTAAAACAAAATTTGCATATTAATTTTACTTTTTTTGGTTAAATGGCTTTCTTGAAAGTTGTTTAATTTTATTTACAAACGTTTCTTTTAGTAATAAATATACGTAACTTACGAATTAACTTTTGTAACAAACTTCTGTACTCATTCATTTTTATTACATACATTAAGGAGTTCTGGCCTTAGTCAACACCTCGCTCTTGACACTAAAGTTCAAATTTTGTTCCAATTCTATAAAAATGACCCCTTATTTACAAAGGCCGTTAATTAAAATAAATAGCTCTTATGAAAGTACTAGAAAAAACTTTAGCATAAAGAGTGAGGTATTGACTAGGTGGCAAACCCAACCTTATACATAATAAGTTCTGTTTGTTTTAAGTTTTGATGTTGCTCCTTACTTTCAGTTGAAAAACTTGTTTTTTTAATTTAATTTCTAATCGTTTTTTTTTAAATAATGCTGGGAAATCCGGCAGTTCCTTCATAGAAATTTCCCTTCCCCCATGAAAACTTCCGCCGCGGAAAGATCCTCCCACTTAACCCCTGACCCCCCCCCCCACTACCAGAAAAATCCCTCCTGAAAACATCTGCATACTTCCCAATAACCAATACTATATGTAAACATTGGGTAAAGTTCAAAACTTTCCTTCAAAAGTTCAAAAGTCCCCCCCCCCCAGGGACTTTGGGGGATTAAATCATCCTAAAAGACATAGTTATTATATTTTCGACCATGATGAACAAAATGGCTGTCTCAAAATTTTGGTCGAGTGACTTTGGGAAAAAATGAGCATGGGAGGGGTCTAGTTGCCCTCCATTTTTGGGTCACTTAAAAAGGGCCTAGAACTTTTAATTTCTGTTCGAATGAGCCCTCCCACGATATTCTATCACTACTGGGTCGATACGATCACCCCCGGGAAAAAAAAACAAATAAACACACATCCCTAATCTTTCTTCTGGCAAAAAATATAAATTCCACATTTTTGCAGATAGGAGTTTGAAACCTCTACAGGAGGGTTCTCTGGTATGCTGAATCTGATGGTGTGATTTTCATTAAGATTCTATAAATTTTAGGGGGTTGTTTCCCTCTTTTTTCGAAAATCAGGTAGAATAAAAAACGCTAGAATATCTGTCACCAACGCACCAAAGATATTGTAACCCGTCCATCTCTTCACTAATGCGAAAACCTTCAACAAGAATGTATGTCTCCATACTTTTAGATGGACCCTTATAATTTATGAAGCATACATGACTGACGGGATTTTTGCCCTTTTTCACAGCTCAAGCAAATATAACAATATTTATTTTTTTATCCCCATATATAATAGTTTTTTTTAGTGAAAGTGTCAAAATGACCCCTACACATCCTTTGGCTGTGTAGTCATGGCCCTTGCTGCGTTTGTTCCATCCCCCGTCACACACCACTGTAGTCCAATAGGAACTATTCAGAAATCTGTCTTCGTGAACTACCATTTTCAGTGACTCCTGTCCTTTCTGCTGTAAGATTTCCGTCAATGTTTCCATCCATACGGTGCCAATTGCTGATTCAGTTTTCATGGAAGTCTCTTTTGACATAGGGCAGATGCCTAAGGGACGCCCAGTGTTTCAGATAGCGTGGCGTAGCCTCCACCTGTCCCCATAACACCCCACGCAGCCTCAAAGTTCATGTCTCCTCGTACATTGGTATAGCACTCTGCCGTTCCTTCCGGCTTGCTGTCTGTAAAAGTTGTCAAATAGTCTTTTACACTTATTGTGGGAGAATCAAGATAGTTTTTTATGATTTTTTTCCCTTACAGGCCTCAAAAATCAAAAGCTTTACCTGGTTTCTACGTGTTTACAGGCTGTGATATAGTATTTTCCTTTTCTGGCACTGGAAAGAAGATAGCCTTTGATGTCTGGAAAAGTTATCTCAATGCAACTGACGTGTTCTTGGATTTGTCGCCTGCGTCGACTGCTACGAGACCCTGAATGCAAGAGCTACTGGAGAGATTTGCAGTTTTATGCTATGAGTGGACAAGTGAAGTCCAGGGTGTTGACGATGCGAGAAAAGTGATTTTTGCCAAGGGACGGCAGATTGACTGCATCCCACCAACATCTGACACGCTTCTTCAGCACACCAGACGTGCAAACTTTCAGGTAGACCGAATTTGGGGAATAGCAGCCCAACCCATTCAGAATCTTCTTTCCCCCTCTGAATTTGGATGGAAGCTCGTAATGATGAATGGCATCCTGTCGGGACGACGCTACCAGAGGCTTCCAAGGCGTGCAAAGAACTGATCAAATGTAGCTGCAAGAAAGCCTGCAAGCCATCAACCAAGTGCATTAAGGCTTGACTACCATGCACTGATCTGTGTGCCTGTAATGGAGCCTGCTACAGTTCTGACGCCAGCAACGAATAGGCTGCTGAACCAGGGCACCAACTGCGTACCACTTTTCTTTTTTTTCTTATTTTTACCTCTTTTTAGTTCTTCCTTCAGTGATTAAAGTCATACCTTTAAACGAAAGTTATAGCAGCGGATTTGACTCTTAACCGAGGGGGGGGGGCAGTCGTAGTTTTGCGCGTCACAGCTGTCATCCCCGGTTTCCTTTACCACCTACTCCCAGTAGAGTCATCATAACCAGTGCAGCCAAAATTGAAAAAAAACTCAGTTTGGAATTTCCCCTGCCCCCCGCCCCCGGTTTCCCCTATCCAGGATTTAGGATGTAATACTGTCCCACTCGATCTTGAGAATGCCTCCTGAAATGGTGAGAACAAACTTAGAGACAACAGATCATAAATTTCCATTCTGTAGCATTTCCCTCGGGGGAAATATTTACCCCTGTTTCTCCCCTCCCAGGGCATCTTCTGCACTTTCACCATGCCATTAAATCAGTGACTATATAAGATTGAATAAACAAACCGAATACCAATTTGAAATAGACAAAAACAAATATTTCTTGTTTCCTTCCTGTTAGGTGTATTTCACCCCCCTCCCTTTGATGGTGGGACACTACAAGCACATTTTCCATCACTTTTCTTCAATTTCTGCCTAATATCGAGTATATACACTGAATATCAAGCTAAAATAAGGAAAAAGATTTTTTTTGCTTTTCCCTTTTTTGGGTGTCTTTTATCCCCTGTTTCCCCCTTTTAAAGGGGTCAGATCGCTTGTGTCTCAGTTTCATTCGAAAGAGCACATCAAACTGCCCCTGTTGACCAACTTTCACACGTTTTTTCCAAATTTGCACGAACCTTTGACTAAGCAACTAGACTATATGTGGTTCTCTCAGCAGACAAACTCCAATCCAATTAAAGACAAGTAATAGACAATTAAACGCAAGTATGAGTATGACCCGTCCTAGCCTCGGGTATGTTTGCAGCCAGAGGGTGTAAAGTGGGGTTATGTAGGACAGGAGAGACAGAGTAAAAATTTAATTTTATTTATAATTATATATAAAATTAATGAATCGGATTAGAAAGCTGAAAAGTGTGGAATAAACTAAATAAAAAAAGAGCTACAATTTGAAGTTAATTTTGACTTTCGCTTTTATCAATGCCTTGCAAGAGTCCAAAATATAAAAACTCAAAAACAATCGTGGAGGAATAAATTAAAAGAATCTAGAATTTTCAATCCGGCCAATTAATTTGAAAAGTTTTTTTTGAATTTATAGTACTTTTCATTGCTTCAAATTTTCCATTTCTGAGGCTCCAGACCTTTTTTAAAAAAAAGCTACCAGGTTTCACATTAGATTTTTTTTTCTATTATCTGGGAATTTTATCAGAAAAAAAAACCGACCAAGTTTTAGATCCTTTTTCAAAGATCACTTATGCAAAATTTCATTGTGCTGGTATGTCGGGTCAGAGAGCAAGATCTTTTTCGTAGCACAGGAAAATTAACATTGCAATGAATTTAGAGACTTTCACCTTAAACCAGGAAAAAGTATGGTCTAACTTACCGAGTAGTATATCATGGGACATGCAATCAAATGCCTTCTTTATGTCCAGGAGTGTTGCCATAGGGATTTTACCTTAATCCATCATTTTCTTTATAAAAATAGAAAGAGAAGCAAGAACATCCTCTGTAGTGTCCAGGATGGAATCCAAATTGTTGCAAATTCAGAAAACCCTTAACTTCCAAAAACATTGCAAGTTGTTTATGCATTGGTTTTTCAAAAAATTTTGAAAATGTTGATAAAAGTGATATCGTCCTGTAATTAGACACATCCAATGGATCTCCCCTTTTAAAAACTGGGACCACTCTTGCTTTCTTTAGATCAGCTGCAAAAATACCCGTTTCATATAATAGGTTCATCACAAAAGTTATTGGTTTAACCAAAACTTCAGCACTTTCCTTTACAATTTTAGTATTAGTTCTGTCATAGCCTGATGCAGAACTACCTTTCAGATTCTTATTATATTTACAACATCATATTCAGAAACTGGAACAAATCTCATCAATTCATTAAAAGTTGATCAACTCAGGAACAAAATCTTTATAATTTTGAAGATATATCGGAACTGACTCAATTGTTGCCCTCCCAACTTCACTGAAAAAAGAAGCTAAAACCCCCAGGATCTCACTTTCATTCTCAATACTTACTCCCTTATGAATTAGTTTTTTTTGGCATATCAGCAGCTTTAGAAGAAGGTTTTAAAACTGATTTTATAATACTCCAAATTTTCTTACCATTATTTTCACAAATCTTAAATTTATTTAAAAAATACTTTTCTTTTTCATTTTGTATAATTCTACAAAGCTGGTTCTTGTAACTTTTATATGCTTCTAATGAACATTTAGTTGGTTCACTTAAATAATCCCTCCACATTCTCATCTTCTTATTTATACAATCTAGAAGACTTTTCGAAACCCATAGACACCTAGAAAGAAACTTTCTAGAATTACAGACAATACTCTTTTCACAGCATTCTTCCGTTTTTTCTACAACAATACAGTGAAACATTTGGAAAGCACTGTCTGCATTATTTTCATCATACAATGACTACCAGGTGATTTTGCTCATTTCCTCTTTAAAAAATTTAACATTATCCTCCAAAAAATTTAGAAATTTTAAATTTTGATTCATCTGGCGACTAGAAGTTACATGATCTTTAATTATATATGAAGCCAAAATAGGGTAGTATCAGACATATCTGAAACTAAAACTGACGCAGAAGTAGGAGAACTTGAGCAAAAAATACTGGCAATCACCATATGAGACGTTTGTGTGACTTTTGTAGGAATAGTAATAGACGGATATAATCCAAAAGCTGCTATCATCAGAAGGTCAACAGCATCTTTTTTTAATGGAAGACCAAGATCAATATTAAAATCACCCATCAGGAATATTTCAGTATATTGCGAATGGGGCATCTTTTCAAAAATACTTTACAGATGGGCCAAAAATTCAGGGATCGACCCAAAAGGAGGCGATAAATCTCACCAACTAATACCTTTTCATTATGAGCTACACTTATTTCAACAAAATGAGATTCAAAAACACCTTCAATGTTAATCATCAAATCATCTTTTCTAAATGAATGTAAAGAATCACATATGTAAAATGCTAACCCCCCTCTTTTCTTTTCTTTATGGTGAAGGAACTCTGAATGATAATTCAGAAGATCAACGAGAGTAGATGTCTGTTGGTTTAAAAACGTTTCACATAAACCAAAAACTTTAGGCTGGGCAACCTCACTTAAAAGCTGAATATCGCCCATAGAAGAGCATAACCCTTGACAATTTAGTTGATCCAATGAAAACTGAGATAAGGTTGCTATAGAAAGCATTGTTGGAGAAACTTTAAAAAGGGCTTATTCAATTGGAAATTGAAAGGGCTAGTGCCCTTTTTAATAGTTGAAGGTGATTGAAGGGCAACTAACCCCCCTCCCATGCCCATCATTTCCTCAAACACATCCAATCAAAATTTTAAGATAGCTATTTTGTTCAACATAGTTGAAAGGTATGAAAATTATGTCTTTGATGATGACCCCCCTCACAGCCCTAAGGGGAAGGGTCGTAAGTTATGCCCTGGGGCATATAAGGTATATATATATATATACATATATATATATATATATATATATATATATATATATATATATATATATATATATAGAAATGGTGATTGTATAAACTTTGGACGGGGCTCATTGGATTGGTGATCAGAAGTTCTAGTGCCCTTCTTAAGATACAGAGTGATTGGAGAAGGATACCCCCCCCCCCACACCTTGTATTTTACCAAAATGCATGGGATAGAAACTTTGAGATGGCCATTTGTTGTCATAGAAACTTCAAAAAGAGCTCATTTGATTGGAAATTGAAAGGGCTAGTGCCCTTTTTAATAGTTGAAAGTGATTGGAGGGCAACTAGTCCTCTCCCATACCCACCATTTCCCCAAACATATCCAGTCAAAATTTTGAGATAGCCGTTTTGTTGAACATAATTGAAAGGTTAAGGAATTATATTTTTGAGGATGACAACTCAACCCCTTCCCCCCCCCACAGCCCTCAGGGCAAGGGTTGTAAGTTGGGCCCTGGGGAAATATAAGGGTAGAAAAGGTGATTGTATAAACTTTGGAGGCGGCTCATTGGATTCGTAATCAGAAGTTCTAGTGTAATTTTTAAGATTGAGAATGATCAAAGGGTGGATACCCTCCCCCCACACCTGGGATTTTCCCAAAATATATCTAATAGAAATTTTCAGATGACCAATTGTTGTCATAGAAACTTCTAAAAAGTCCCATTCGATTGGAAATTGAAAGGGCTAGTGCTCTTATTATTTGTCAAAAGTGGTTGGAGGACAACAAGCCCCTCCCCCATGCCCATCAATTCCCAAAACACATCTAATCAAAATTTTGAGATAGCCATTTTATCCAGCTTAGTTGAAATGTCTGGAAATTATGTCTTTGATAACCCACATACTCTCCCAAGATCAGAATATAATTTGCACTTTACTGAAAAAAATGGCTATGGATTTTCAGTTTAGTATACATATACTGACATTTATTCCTTAAAGTTTTAATAATTTTTTATTTATTAAAGATAAGAAAGTTAAAACACTTTAAATGTATTTTGTTATTTAATGTTGTATGATGAAAGAATTAGAATGGCTTTTGAGTCTTCAATGGGAAAGTGAACACAAAACAGATATTTTTGTCAAAAAAACACAAGACAAGATAAGTTTGTTCTAAAACAAGATTAATAACTGATAATTATTTATTATAGCTATTTAGCTATTATATTAAGAAAAATATATTCTTGATGTGCTATATTACTGAAATTTTGAGATAGCCATTTGTTCAAAAACAGTCCAAAGATCACTTAGCAAGGCCTTTGGGGTTGACACAACCCCACAGGGTCTGGGGGCCAGGGTTGTAAGTTATGCCCTGGAGCATGTAAGCTTTTTATGGAAGGTGGGGTTGCTTGAACTTTAGAGGAAGCTCATTAGATTAGAAATGTATAGCTCTAGTCCCCTTTTAAGAGTCGAAATTGATGTAAAGCAACTACCCCCTCCCTCCCTGACAACCTTTTTTCCCAAACGCATCCAATCAAAATTGTGAGATAACCATTTTGTTCAAAATAGTTCAAAGAGCATATAACAATGGCTTCAAGGTGGACACAACCCTCCAGAGCCCAGGTGCAAGGGTTGTAAGTTATGCCCCGGGTATATATGTAGCTTTCAATGCTACCACTAAAGTTAGTGTAACTAATGCTGCTAAAGGTATTAAGATGAAACTTAGGGGACGTTTAGGAGTTTCAATTAAAGGAAAAAACTGTATGAATGCAGGTTTTCAAAAGGGCATATAAGCAATATCATAGGCAGAACCACTCTATAATAGCTAGAAATATCATTGAAACTTTTAAAAGAGTTAATTCAATTCAAAATTAGAAGTTCTGGTGGCCTTTTTAAGAGTAACAAGAGATGGGAGGGCAAGCAGCCCTCCTCTCAAGCTCATTATTTTTCCAAACGCACCCAGTCAAAACTTTGAGACAGCCATTTTGTTCAGCATAGTAGAACGGTCCAGCAACTATGTCTTTAGGGATATTAGGCATGCCAATCCCCCACAATTATGCAATTGGCCCATTATGCTTTAAAACTAAATGTTGCTTTAAAATGAATAAAAAAGTCATTGTGTTTATGGTTGCCAATAAGACTCCTCAGTAATAGGCCATATCAAGAACAACTGGGGGTATGAAGTTGAAACTTTTGGGGATACTATAATTACAACTTCTGCTCTTACAATTCAAATAAATAAAAAGAGGGTAAGTGTATCCAGGTTGTGAAAGATCAAAGATAAAATTTTTGGGAATGATATTAAATTTTACTTTTCAGGTCAACTTCAGGAGTTATAAAATTAATTAAAAAAATACTGTTTGTGTCAGGATTAAAAAATATTGAAAAAGTTTCTCCAACATACAAATAGCAACTCATACTATGGATTCTTGTACAAGAAAACTGAAAAGATATAAATATTATTTTTTACATGAAAATGACTATGTCAATACAGCTGTCCTCTGCCAAAACCAAGTATCTACATTTGTCATTTGTCGAGAAAATTGTCAAATCGTAATTTTCTTCATTTTCTAATTTGGAACAGCTGATGATGATACATGACATTATCAATAGGCATTCCGGAGTCAACTTAGTAATTATCTGCATTTTTTTCAGATTATTTTTTTTAAACTTCACTAAATGTAGAGACTAGTTTTGGTAGACGTTTTCTTGGCTAATATACGAGAATTCCACCGCCAAAACTTAGTGCCTACACAATATTGTATTTCAAAAAATATCTTCTAGGAACAATGAAGATAAACTGCTTCTTCGAATAAAAAAAAAAGAAGAACTGAAACCATAGCTTATCAGAGAGGTTTATTCTTCATATGGGTCGTCTTCATCCTCGATGAGATCTAGATTTTCATCGGAAACCAGAAGATCCTTCCAAAATTTCCTTCGATTTGCCGGTATCATCAGGCACAGTTTGTTAACAATTGAAACTTTTTTCTGGTCTTGAACACCCCTCGGAACAGAGTTGGGCTCGGGAAGCTGCTTGATATTGAATTTCTTCTGAAGAAACAAGCATTGCTCTTCCTCTCCGTCGAAATCTTGGAGGAATTTCATGCCGCGGAACCTCTTTTGAAAGATAGCTGCAACAATTGACTTTAACTTTGGTAGAGGCGAATCCTTTCTACCAGGCGTTGTTCTCTTGGATTCCCAATCTCTGAAATCCTTCAACTCTTTTGCAGAAGCTTGTTTCCTGCAGTTCTCAACAAGCTCAAAAAAGTGAGGGAAATAATAGCGTGTCCCATTTTTTCTCATTTTTGTTTCAATTTTGCTGTGTATGTTGTTTTCTGCATTGTGCGGGGGACCTTTTGTCGTATGCTTTAGCGTTGTGTTCTTGAGCCCTTCTTCTCTGTTGACCATCATCACAAGATAAGTATAAAGCACCCAGTTCTTATTCTGACTGGAACAATTGTCCATCCAAAATATGAATTCCTGGGCATCCCTCTTTGTTGTAACTACAGTATAAACAGAATCCACTATGTTTTTGGCACCCCTGCCCGTAAAAGCTTCGAGCCACAGTAAACAAAAAGAACCGCCTTTTCTTACAGACACTGTATTATACTGGTTGATACGGGCGAATGTTTTATTGAAGACAACAAGACAACAAAGGATTATTGCTTCTTTGTTCCCAGGCAAGTCAGGTAACAGAATCAATTTTTGCAAGTCAACTGCGAATACACATATTCCAGTTTCTCCACTTACAGTTGCGTCACGTTGAAAAGCATGCGTAGCCTTCCTTATCAGTTCAATGTGTTCTTGCCATTGTTACCAGGAAACATCAACATCGTGAGTCTTATCTGCTGCAGAAGAAGAAGCTTCAAACTCTCCATTAACACCTTCATCGCTGCTGCTTTCTTTTCTGCTGTCATCAATCTCCGTACAATTGTTCACACTCAGGACAGACATCGCATGCTGACATATTTAACGAAATTTTCGTTTTTTCCAACTGATACCTGTAAGTCTCCTGTAACACAATTGGTATTGGAATCTTAGGGAAAAAGTCCTTATGAATCAAATCAGCTATTAAAGAATATGGCAGAAATTTGATGTTTGGTGCATTTTTGCGACTGTAGTATGGCGCAGAGGGTCCAAAAGAAATGACATAATTTTTCATATTATCAACCAATTCCGTTGGTAGCCTGTTGCGACAACTCTATCTGACTCTTAAACCAATTATACTCTTGCCAACTAGCCCAGCTTCCCTTTTATTGCTCAGTTCAGCTAGCTAAGGGTATGATTTGAACACAAAAGTTTTCAAGAACATTTAGTTGTAAACTTTCATCTTCACTACCACATTGTTATCTTTCATCAGAAGGTAGTAGCGTCTAGTTTCATTTTTTTTGTAGAATTAAGCCGTTTGAGGGTGACTTTTTATCGGCCGTCTTTTTATAGACGCCAGCCTGACACATCTCGCGAGAAATTCGGTTCTCGATGCACAGCTTTTTTCCAAAAACTTTCCCAGATTTCTTTTCTGGTCCCAATGTCAAGCTCCGTACATCTCTTTTTACATGTTATATCACTCTAGTTTTTAATAAAAGGATACCTGCGCTCAGCAGATTCTTTTTTTTCCTCTTCAGTTTTGCTTCTTTTTCTTCTCGAGTTCTCTGTATTCACATTTTATTGTTGTTCAGAATCGTTTATTTCTTGATTTGTGTTGCCTTTTGATGACAGAATTATTGCTTCCGTATTTTTTTGTGCTCATATGTCTTGACTGTTCCCTTGCAGCTGACCTCTACCAGTACAAGTAATGGCTCTGCTTTCCTCAAAACTACTGCCGTTCCTCAAAACATCACTGTCACTGATCTGTTTATTATCTACAAAAGTTTCAGTCACTGTACTGCAAGGCATGTCAATTGGCACAAAAGTCTCTAGTTCAAAGACATCATGAGTGAATAATGGTTACAATTCACGGAACCCTGGAGGTTCAGATTCATTAAGAGAAGGATTTTTGTAACTCTGTATTTTTTTGTAAGCTGTCGTCTGCTCAGCTACACTTCTTACAACAGTAGGTTGTCGAACGACTGAGCCACTGCCTGCAACTGCTTGACCAAACCTGAAATAGGAAATACATAATTTGTCTTTTCCATTTTCTAATGCAGATTTTTTTTTTACTGGATTCTTAATTTTTTGCAGAAATTCCTATGGGCTGTAGTGAGTGAGCACCTCCAATTGTAAAAACTCAACATCATTGTTTTCTTGAGTTCTTAGCCTTTTTGAAACTGCCAAACAACTTTGCCGACAGGATTCAATCCTTTGCGGCTTGGGATACAAATGTTGCTCAGGAGGGCAAATATTGTCACATATGGCGAGATTTATCAGAAATTCTCCAGCTAATGAAAAGAGTAAGACCTGACTGGAGCATAGTACAGATGGGATATAAAATGATATCAGCTTAGCGCAACAGCAACCCCGAATCGCTGAAACCAAAAAACGGAAGAAATCTTTGAGTAACCCACAAAGTGTGAACAAACAAACCGAATCAGGAAATGGACTGTGAAATCAGTTTCTTTGTAGGATTAACTCGAAAAAGTAGTTTTTACGGCTTAGGGATGACATTACAGTACCCACGACCCGACGAAATACCCACGATCAAAAGTCTTGGTAACACTCCTCTTCCTATATCCGAGCTGATGCAAGTTAGCACAATCTTTTTAACAAGCTATGGTCTACTGCAGGAGGGCTATGATGGCTCAATGTGCTTCACAGGTTCAATATCTTGAAATATCTCAAGAAATACTTGATGGAAGAAAGCCATTTGGGTCTAGGGTTGTAGAGTAGATAATGATCTATAAGGCTGGTCCTCTACTTGAAGTCAGTATTTCATTCTAATGGAGACTATACAAAACGAACCTGTAAATGTTTTAGCCCCCCCCCTGTAAGTCAGGTTCAGACAAACACGAGGTAAAACTCTACTTTAGCAACTTTTGGCTATCTTGGAAAGGGGTTAGGTTAGAAAAATGAAACTTACAATGATGGGTCTACAGGCTAATATATGTCCCGGGAAGATATTTTGAAGTACCTACCTCCACTCTTTCTCCCTCTAGAGCATCCTGATTTTTGATGACCTTTAAAAATCTGTGTGTTATAAAATGGAAACCTTTTAAAATAGATCTTCTGATTAAATGAAGTGCAACAAAATTTTTTTTAGGTTCACAGCTTTGCTCAATCCTAATTTATAAGGTTTTAAAAATATGCCACTACATTACCTAAAATTTTGGAAAAAACAACATTGATATGGCTTAAAATTCCGTTGAAATAATGGGAATTCCATTTTCAGAACTAAAACCAGAGAAAAAGAAATTGACAACTGAAAATTAAGGTAAATACCTATTGTTCTGTCGAAAATTCAATAGGTATAGACCTTTCATGTAGGCAAATTTCAGAACCCTCCAAAGGGAGAAGGAGTGGAGATTGGTACTTCAAAATACCTTCCCAGAAAATACTTTAGCCTGAAGACCCACCTCTGAAAGTTTCATTTTCCTAACCTAACCCCTTTCCAACATAGCCAAAAGTAGCTAAAATATAATTTTACCCAGACACAGAAATACAAGTTCTACTTACTCTGCATTTCTGTTTTCAGCTCTTTGCTTTGCTATTTGCACCGCCAGTTTTGCAAGTAATTCCCCTCTTCTATTAGTGAAACCCATCATTATTCTTCAGTCTTCGTTGCTGTTCTTTCCAAAAATTAAAAAGAAGAAAGTGACGATAATGATGAAATTTTGCTGTTGATTCGCGAAATCCGTAGATGCTTGGTTTCGTCTGCTCGGTTTTTGCCGCAGATACTAGGTTTTGCCATCTATTTTCCTGCTGGATGTAGATACTAGGTTTTAAAATTCTAGTATGTGCATACTAGGTTTTGGCTGTGGAAAATTGGTAAAATACGTTTCTATAACTGTAGATACTAGGTGGTATCTCAGCAACTATTGCAGATAGAAAAATTCTGACTTCACCACTGGATTCGCCGTGTTAAGATTAGGGGAGATCCATCCGTATCTCAAAATCGATTTTTTTTAGATACTTGGTTTAGGCAGAGAACAGCCGAATAAAAACGAACAGAAATTAATTTAAAAAACTTTTTCCACAAAAAAAGTTTTTCAAAGAAAAGTAAAGAGCTCCATTAAGCCAAGAATGAACAAAAATAGAGTTAAATAATCTTCCAAGCCTAAAACTATCACAAATCACTGTCAATAAATAAATGAAACTCAAAACGAATAGAAATTAAAATGAATAGCCAAGTCAAACTCAAAACGAGAAAAATAAAAATGAGTAGGGCTGATAACCCCCATGCCTTCTCAAGACCAGAACATAATTTGCGCAAGGAAACACCAGGTCTCTGCCTTTTCTTTTAATCACTTGCAAATCTTTTTTAATGGGTCTTCTTTATCCAGATCTAGATAGTCTGATAGATTGTTTAGTTTACAGGAATAGTCTTGCCATGTACTCAGTGAAAAAATGTTGGTAAAAGTAGAATAAAAGCCCAAATTTTTCTGCATCAGTTGTCCAATTTAAACACAAAAATAGTAAACCGGTAAAATGCTAACTTGTAAAGTCATTGTGCAATATGAATTATGCCACAAGAAAGTTTTAAAGCACAGACAAAAATATATATCTTTAGACTCCAATGTGGGTATGTTTTAAAGTTATCTCTACCACTCTTCTTTCCATTCAGGTTATTTTTCTTAGAAAATTGTATTATCTGCAATAGGAGTCTTCCTGATAGTATAATATTTTGACTATTAAAAGGAAAATGAAAATACATATTTTTTCTTTCAAATTCAAAGTACAGTGTGAAAATAGTTCTCAAAAATGAAGAAATTTTCTTGATACCAGATATCAAATTTCCAGTTTCTCCTTCATTTGTTTTTTTTACCAAAGAATCCTTCACTTTTTTAGTTTTTATTGTCTCTTAAAAACTGCAGCCTGAGCAAAATGGCAATGCTAAAGCCCCATTTTCAGTTGACACCTCTAATTGGAGCAAGCAACCTTGTAGGAGTTTCTTCAGATGAAGATAATGAGCATCTTGTTGTCACATTAGGGTCCAATATGGTTTCTGTCTTTCATGTGAGTATTTTTTTGTCAGTCTTTTCTTTTTTTAAGCATTGCAACAACCTGTTATTTTTCTATCAAGTGTTTTTGAGTTTCGATAGAGCATTTTAAGTACCTTAGAAGCGTATTTTCTACATGAATAAAACGACAGTACACGTAAATATTCTTTGGCTAGTTGCTAGTTGCACATAGGTGCAACTAGTCAAGACTTGGGGGGGGGGGGTCTTCAAGGTGACAGATTAGATAAGATTCAGTTTGAAACTCAGATAGTAGTCATCACAAACGGTCTCCTTAAAAGAAAGGAAATCCCTGTCGTTCCCTGCAGGTTTCCTCACAGGTGTGATTTTTTACATGAAAATGACAGAGCCAGTAAAAACGAGCATAAATTAATTTAAAAAACTCTCTCCACTAGTAAAGTTTTTCAAACAAAAGTAAAGAGCCCATTAAGCCAAGAATGAGAAACAATACAGTCAAATAATCTTCCAAGCATAAAAATACCACAAATCACTATGAATAAATAATTGAAACTCAAAACGAACAGAAATTACAATGAATAGCCAAGTCAAACTCAAAACGAGAAAAATAAAAATGAGTAGGGCTGATAACCCCCATGCCTTCTCAAGACCAGAACACAGTTTGCGCATGGAAACACCTGGTCTCTACCAGGTACATGAATAAAATGACAGGACACGTAACTATTTCTTTGGCTAGTTGCTGTTGGGCTAGTTGCTAGTTGCACATAGGTGCAACTAGGCAAGACTTTGAGGGGGGGGACTCAGATAGTAGTCTTCATAAACAGTCTCTTTAAAGGGAAAGGAAATCCCTGTTGTTCCCTGCAGGTTTCCTCACAGGCGTGGTTCTCTCTGCTGTTGAATCATGAAGTAGAATTTATAATTACTTTTTATAACATAACCTTTTTTCCATATACAATAAAGTTAATGAATAAGAAGGTCAATATTGAGGGTGAAATGGAGAAGTTTGCACTGTTTTATTGTTTTCATCTCGTTGCTAACTAACACAGAGCAAGCAAATTCAGCATAGGCTACACCTTAGTTTTCCTCAAAAGTGCAAATTATGGATAATTAAGGTAAAAATTTTCTTAAAAAGAAAAATTTAAATTATAATAAGCATATTTTGGGAAAATCTAAGAATGTAGAATGCTTTGATAGTTTATTCTTTTATCCATATTTCTTAAAATAGCACACTGTCAAGCTCCAGTTATCTAATTCACCTCCAAAATTATCTATAATTAATTACTTTGTCTTTGTTCAGTATAATTCGGTCATTTTCTGTATCTCGAGTCATTTAAAATTGTTGTAAATGGCTGCAATTTAGTTTAATAAAACATAGTTAAGATGATAAAAATATATTTCCACATTGATCAGTATATTAGCATGATACCGTGTAATAATGTATGAATAGGCCTACTGAACAAGATTCCGCAGTTTGTGCTGGCTTCAGATGGGTAAATTTGATTTCAATTGGAGTTACCTATTGCAAGGAATCTGCATATTTAAGCTAAAGGTGATCTTGCAAGCTGGCTTGTCAAGTTTTGGTGTTGATGTTAAAGCTTTGACAAGAATTAGCTGCACATTTATGTTGAGCTCGTAGAAGCTTTTGGAAAACCAGTAAATATAGTGTTTGTATATATTAACAATGACTGAATGCTCCAGTTACTTACAAAGGGATTATTGCTGGGTTCTAAGCTATTTCTTTTGGGAAATGCAGATTTGGAAATTTTGAACAGAGCTACAATCTTTTGATGTTTTATATCCACAAAGATACTGTAGTCAAAGACTCGATTAACCATGGTTCTTCTTAACAAATACTATAGGTGGCCTTGAAATTTCTTCAATACAAAGTATACTTTCTTCATTACAAACTATACAATTTTTGACTCTGTCTTTTATGCCTTGGTATTATTTAGAAGGTTAATTTCAACTCAGGTAGCATATGGTGCTTGGAGCCATGTTTTTACATACATGATGATGGTAAAGAGAGAATTATCAGCTATTTCTCTGTTTCAACTTGGACCGTTTCCTTGACGTCCATGTCTTTGGACTAGAGCAAACAATCTCTCTCTGGACAAACAAAACATTTCAAGAAATTTATTGTAGTTCTTTCTTGTTTGCTCATTATTTTTTCTTTTTAAAGGTTTATAGTCAAAAAGCCATAAGAAGCTGGGCAACATTAAAGCCAAACAAATTTACTGCTCCAGTTATTTTCACTTCTGATGATGGTTCATATTGTGGTGTGATAAATCATAAAAATGTCCGAAAATGGACAAGAGAAACTCCCAGTCTGGACACTGTCAAAACATATGGGGTAATGTGCTAGTAATTGTCCTTATTTCTATATTTTAGTGTTCAAGAACACTATAAGTACTAATATATACAATTTTCATTGTACACAGCTGCCTGAGGCCAACATAAATGGGCCTCCTCTTCCTCTGCCACAATTCACTGAGAACCATGACCCTCGTCACCAAAGTCTTGCTGCAATTCAATAAAAAAAAAAAAAAAAAATATAACTTTTAGATGCATTGTTGACCTGCCACTGGCATCTCCCCCTTTTTTGTTGTTGTATTTGTTACTATTATATGAAATTCTGCTTATTGTGTAGGTGTGATTAAATTAACCGTCATTGTGGAATAAATGTTAGGCCTTTGGCAGCAAATAAAACTTTCTTTAGTTTTGTGTGCCTGCTTTGCAGCCGAGAGCTGCTGTCTGTCTAATAAATTAGCCCGCAACCCATGTTGAGCTAGGTATTTGAGCACAGGGATATTTAATTAGAAATTTTTACTTAGAATTTCAAATGCTTATAAAATAATTTAATATGTCTATTCAATAAGTGTCAAAACGATGCAACTATAAGTGTATTTAGATAATGTCTTTTTTCTTTTCATGCAGCTTGGTGCCCCTGTCTTTCATGTAGATTTGCCCTTGTTCCATATCGAATTCAATTGGCCTACTTGTAGGAATAAAAAAGTGCATGCAGCTTGCATTATCTTCATGCAGCTTGGTGCCCCTGTCTTTCATGTAGATTGGCCCTTGTTCCATATCGAATTCAATTGGCCTTCTTCTAGGAACATCTATAAGTGTATGCAGATAATGTCTTTTTTCTTTTCATGCAGCTTGGTGCCCCTGTCTTTCATGTAGATTGGCCCTTGTTCCATATCGAATTCAATTGGCCTACTTGTAGGAATAAAAAATCGGAAGTTTTTGGGGTTATACAAAACAGGAAGAAAAGTCCTAGCATGCTCAAAGTGCGTTAAAATCCTCTGACTAGGAGTAGATTTAAAATGTTAATGCATGGTCTTGCTCAACTAGCACTTGTACCTGTTCTTGGGGAAAAACATTTCAGGGTGAATAGGGTTGACAGAACAATGTATCAAAGAAAAGTAACAAACAAATTTTATTCATATGTTATGTTTAGATTCGTACCACCAATAGATGCATCAATTGCCAAAATGGTTGAGGAAAGGGGCCAATCGATTTTACCTACTAGCTGATAGTGTTTACCAATTAGTGCATTGGTAATAGCTATTGATTCATACCCGGTACCCCTCCCCCTGGATATGTCCTTGGGTGGCCATACAATCGTGATTCGTTTTGTTATTATACCATCTCAATTCCATTTACCAACTGGTGAAAAGACCAGGGATGTAAGGGGTTTGTCACCCCATTTGTCCACGCCATGACATTAAGGCTGTGCTATTTTCAATCATGCAAAGAATTATATCCCGAGATGTTAAAAATTGTTTTAGGCAACATATCCTTTTTGGCTAGATGCCTAGTATGTACCTTTAGTGCAGATCAAATATAAATTTCATTGTGATTTTCCTATATCTGAGGCTCCATCGAAAAGATGGAAATGACAGGAAGTATTAAACATGTTAAGGATCTACATACATCTGCAATATTCTGACATCCTAAACCCCACTTACAGTACGTGTCTGTTATGTGTAGGAGAAATTTACTAATTCAAATTTTTAAGCTCCCTTTAGTAATTACTCAAAATGTTCAAAGTCCGTAATTCGTGAATGATGTTTACCATGACAAATCTGCTATTATATCATTAGAGTTAGATATTGTAAGGGTTTTTCTAATAAAAAAAAAACTGTCAGAGGGGCCTATCTTCTTAGTTTGATTAACCCCCGCTATGTGCTAAATTTCCTTCTTTTGTTCAAGTATTTACTAATGATTATCAAGAACGTCTGGCAACTCTGAGCACTATAGTTCAGAATTGCGTGTTGCACACTAATGAGTTTTTTCAAATTCCTGGGTAAGATATATTTCTTCTTTTGTTTTCGTATTAATGACAATCATCCACAAACAATAAGACATGCTATTAAGCTGTAAAAAATGTAATAAAAAAACTTATTGTATTTCAAAATCTACAAAAATAATTATCAAGAAACCCTCCTTAAGAAGTTATATCTGTATGACTGTCATTATTAATTGTCTCTGAAATTTAGGGCTCATCTAGAAATGGTAAAACTTCAAAGCAGTATTTTGAAGCTTATTTGTTCTGAGGTTGCTTAACTTGGAATGAACAGATGTTATGCCAAGTAAGTTATGAAATACAGTCTCTGAATTTAAAAAAGAAAAACCAAACTGTAGCACTTCAAAGGAAGAAAGCTGTGTGTGCAAGATTGCAAAGCTAAAAAAGAAGCTTCAAAAATCTTTTGATCTTACTCGATTAGTGGGCGTACTTATCTAAGATTATTATTTTACTTACAATAAAATGTTTTTGCCTTAATTTATGATGATAAGGTACTTTTGGAATAATTTTTAGAAATTTAAGCAGAAGAATCGTATTATCCCTGCCAATTTTTGCCCGGAAATAGAGGGCACTTATTCCACTCAGTATTTGAACTAAAATAAATATGAGCTATAAAGTATTTTTATACTGTTTATATTTCTATATAAACAGTATTTATAGTTCTTATATTTCAGTATTTATTTCAGTATTATATTTCAGTATTTCAGTATTATATTTCAGTATATCAGTATTATATTTCAGTATTATATTACAGTATTTATATTTCTATATAAACAGTATTTATATTTCTATATAAACAGTATCTATATAAGCAGTATTTCTATATAAACAGTATTTATAGTAAAATACTATAAAGTATTTTATGACTGTTTATAATTCCTCCTTAATGCCTCAAACGCAATGTTGTCGTTGTTTTGGTCGGAGTCAAAAATTTGTTGAAGTTAACGATTATGCTTTGATGCAGGGTTCCCTGCTGAGGAATCCGCATCCATGGAGGAGGGGAAGGGATAAGATATAAGTTTTCCTGGTGTGATTTTTACAATAGTTTTTAATAACACCACCTCTACAGATTCAGCGAACGGGCTAGAAAGATTTTTAAGAAAAAAAAAATATTAGAAATAACGAATATAAAAAAATGAAAAAGAGCTCATCTTCCAAATGATTTAAAAGGTCGAATTTTTTTCTCGCAAATCTCTGAATATAAGTAAAATTGGGGGAGCAACATGGATGGGTTTCTAACTAACGTAGATATCAAATTTATCTTAGTTATAAATGCATAGATGAAAAAAGTAGGTGAGTTGAGGAAGACGAGTTAAAAAAGATCAAGTTATGTAAAGCCCAATCCGTTTTGCGCCGCATGTTTTCACTTATATTTATGGATTCTCGAGAAGAAAAAAAATCTACTATTCAGTCCATTTTGAAAACGAGTTAAGAAAAAAAAAGATATTTATTATTTCCGATTGTTTAACCTTCTCTAAGACTAAAAAAGTCTTGTCTTCTCTAAGAATTTTTTTTCTCTTATCTAAGATTCTAATCTAAGTTACCTAACCGCTACGCTATTATGTCTTGTATAATAGTGTTTGTTTTATAATTTTTGTTGTGCCCTATTTATCGTTTTTTGCCAGTCTGATACTTCATCTAAATCTAGCAGCAAAACACATCTGATTATGTGTTTGAAAACTCCTCCTACTTATGCTCAAGGCTTTCAACCTGCAGGGGTTTCTTATTTCAGTCAGCACACCGCTTATCAGAAATACTCAGGGGACTAAAAGGAGGAGTAAGCAGATGGGGAGGGGGTGATTTACTATTGCACTGTCATTTGAAGAGCATATACCCGTAAAATGGCTCACAAATTTATGTTACAGAAGTACAAAAATATAAAAAAGTCGATGAATTGAGGAAATCGAGTTAAAAAATAAATCTTAACATTAAACGCGGAAAGAACTCACATTTTTCAAAATTCAGAGAAAGCATAGTATTGAAGAGTGAAAGGCAACAAAATTATCTAGAAAGCCGCTTTCAGGTGCAACTAATTAGGAAAATGTCACCCTTGTAAGCTAGGTATGAGCTGTAATTAAAATTGTTGAAAAATCAAGTAGTCAGAGGATAATTCAATGCATTTCTTAGGCAAACACAGTTGGAAAATACAAGGAGGTACTCCTTCTCTCACGACTGTGATGTCTCATGACTTGCGTTTTACAAATTAGAGAATTTCATTAAATATCATCGCCAGCTTTAAGACAGAGAAAAACAAATACCCATACTAATACCTGAAGAAATAAATAATCGAAAATTATCTCTATGGAATCAAGAGGATTCATCACTTTAAAAAATTCACGTTAGAAGCAATAAAAAGATGTCCTTGAAGACATACAATTTTATAACTGCTAATTAGTTTGTAGACTAGGTGTCTTTTTATTTATTGTCCCGTATATAGATTCAGCGAAATTATAGAATTTGATTTAATCATCGTTTCTTACTGAAAAAAGGACGCCTTATAGCTAATAGCTAATGGATTATAGCTAATGACGTTATAGTACGTTATAGACGTTATAGCTAATGGAGAATTTATACATTGGGCTCAGCTTGCCTATTTAGCATGTAAACGACAAAGTAATTCTTTGGTCGCTCACTTCAGGAAAATCCAGAGAAGACTAAGAAGAAAGTTTATTTTTTCACACACTATCTCGTTAAAATGCTAGCTTGTTTTGGCAGCTAGCCTGTTACTGTTTCTCCATACAAGTTCAGGAGTGTATTTGATTAATCTTGTCATTATTTCAGTTTGCATAATATCATGTTGAATTAAAAATTTGAACAATTCCTATTCAACATGCTCCTTTTTGGCACCTAGTCTTGTGTCTTTTGAATGCCCGTACACTTTTATCAGATATCTATTTACCATGTCGCAGGAGCAACATTTTCCTTTCCTCCTATTTCTTCTTTTTCTAAAGTTTTGCCGCCAATTTATGTTTCTTAAGAGAAAATTGTACGGCTTTAACATATATCTTTTTTTGCGGAAATTTTGAACCACAAGCTGGATTGGTGAATGAAATATTACATTTTTGGAAGTTGCGTATAATTCTTGCCTAGGGCCAACAAGTATGGTTCTCACTTAATCTTGAACCACAGCCTACAATATATGAACAGAAGTAGGTTTTTCTAGATTATGCTAGAGATAAGTATTGAAGTTTATTCCACTGGCTTTTCGTTCCTTGAACCGTGCTCTAGCTTTTTAATGGAAAGCTCTGTTCTAGCAAGTAGCAGACAGTTTCAAAATGAAGTTGGATTGAAGCCTAAATTTACTTAAGTTCTATGACGGCTCCCTGACTCCATTGCAAAAACATTTTCTTAGAATAATACATGCAAAAAATTAGAGATCCAAAAAAGAAGCATTTTCCCGCAGGTCTGGAAGTGCTGCCATCTACCTTTACAAGCCATCTCTGTTTATGATTCTGTTTAGTTTTCATTTTCTGTTTTTAGGACTGAGGCAGAGGAATGGTCTAATATGTCACCCCTAAAGTTTAACACTCTCATTGCTAAAAGAAATTGAATGTTTCTGTTTGCTCCTTTCTTAGTTGCTATATTACAAGTTGTCCCATGGCAAGAAAAGCAATTCTTGAACTAGGAAAGATACTGTTTTCTATTTAAAGCTGATCATTTCTCTTTGAAGAGCTGATGGGTGTATATAGTATATGGAAAAAAATAGATAATGACTTTACTCAGAATGAGCTAAGATCTGATTCGTTGTAAAAATAAGCTGGAGGTAAAAATATAGACTCGAGGTCCTTCCGTCACACCCTCTTTCCTCACAGCTTTCGAGGAAAAAGTTAGGCACATTGCTTCTTTTTGAACCAGAATCACGGAAGAATTTTCAATTGGTGTGATCGAAGAGCCAAAGTAGGCAAGTGGAACCACCTACTTTGGCCTCTCCTTCTCCCGCGCTTCGCGCTTTGTTTAGAGCATCAGTTTTCTAAGATTTTTAACCTGTATGACTGTAGAATCGTAAGGTCATTGACCTCTCTATCACCCCTCGTCATTTCACCGCAATCATTCTAGTAAAATGGTAGAAATGCTGGACCTTGTTTGGACCAAAATCATGCATAAAATTTATGTTAGTATTATTAGATAGCACAAAGTGGGCTCATTGCCCCCCAATTATGTTTCTAAAAAAAAACACCTAAAAAACTAAAAAAGGCACCAGGACTCACCATTCCTTCCACCTTCAAGTTGTTGGTAGTAAGATAGGCATGGTGCGCTTTGTATAAATGGAAAATATGCAATGATTTACAGCTTGTATGATTTGGCGCACAAAATGGGCCCACGATCTCTTCAACACTCCTTCCCTCTTCCAAACAACTTTTTTGCAGAAATATGTTACACGTCGTTTGAAGAGGTACCATGTGACGATTTTTAATGCGAATTGATTGAGTCACAAAATGGGCCCTAAGAACCTTCAACGTCTCTCCCTGCCTCACGCCACAAAATCTTTTTAGCAGATTGGTAGGCATGTTTCGCCTTTTAAAAAGGAATTATGCAAGAATTTCTAATCCTAGAGAGCCAAATTGGGACAGTTGTCCCTTCAAAAACCCTGCCTCTTACATCTCGAACTTTGTAAGTGGAAATGTATATTGCACCTTGCTAGAGTCAAAAACGTAAGATGATCTTCAATCTGTATTGTTTTAAGGTCAAAATGGGCTTTTGACCCTTTGAAAATACCCCCTCATTCACCGTAAGAACTTTTATCTATATGATCAGAAGCATAAACTGGGTCCTTGGACCCGCTAATGCCAACACCGATCGCCAGCTTTTCATCAGATTGGTAGGCAGGCATTTTTTTGTTTCTTTTTTTACGGATCTGCTGGAAGTCACGGGGAAAGTACCCGGGCCAATGTGGCATGAGAATGGTGATTTGACGACAGAGCGGATGGATTTTCAGAATCATCCACCACTTCTCAGTCCCACTTACCTTCCGCCTAAAATGTCTAAGTTCTCTTGAAATTGGTAGGAGTGCATCTACAACCATGGGGACGGTAATTAAGAAATTTTGTTTGTTGGACTTTTTGTTTGTTTTAGCTCAGGCGCTAAAAGGCTTAAACTTTCATGGTTTGGTGATTTCCCCTCTTTGATAAAAGTCTTTGTAAGCAAAAATATTAAAACTTGTTCCATTTCACGAATGAATGGTTACATAATTGCGCTAGTTGACGTAACTCTTTGCTTGTTTCCAATGTATTTTGTGAGTATTTTGGAAATACTATTTTGGAAAAATGTTTTTATGCAAATGGTAATGCAATGATTGTAAATAATGGTGGAAAACAAGGGGGTGTTTTCAATTGACAATGAAGTGTTGCCACACGACACAAAATCCTATTGACGGCATAATTGTTAGTTAAGTATTTTTAATTGCTTTAATAGTTTTTAATTGTTAGTTAAGTATTACATGGCAACCAGTTGGTGATAAGTGTTGAATCAAATTGTTTTCACCGCCAAGAACATATAAAACCATTAATACATTTTACATATTTAAGCAAATTAACGCAGCCCTAGCTTGTATATGCTACAATTTAAAAATTTAAATAATGTTAAATAATAACATGTATTGAGTTAGCTTTTATGTTCGGGGCAAAACAAGTAAATATTAGCTTTTACATGACGCCTTTTAAAACTAGAACATTGATTTAATCTCAGGAACTAGGTAATAAAGCTGGTTCTTGGAAATACAGCGTATATTGGAATTGTCATAAAGGGCGTTCTTTTTTTCTTTCTCCGAAAGTATTATTTTCTTGACAGATACTGTTTTAAAGTTTTGAGGGGTTGAAAACTACAGAATTCAATCGATGGTAAAAGATAGATATTGCATTGAATCATTTGTACTTGTATGATATACCCACTACCACTCAAGAAGTGAAGTTAGGTTAATCCTAATAAAATATACCTAAAAATAATAAAATATAATACGTTAGAAAAAAATGGGGGATATATATTTGCACATTAGGGGGATGGGGGTAAGGTACAGCGGGTCCGCATGCAAAATGTGTTAGCTACAATTATTCTGCCTATTATGAAGCAAGAATTGTTTGCTGACTACACACTGTCCAAATACTTTAACCCCCCCCCTAATGTGCATATATATAGCCCAAATTATATATTTCCCATCTATTCTGTTTATTCTCTTTGTCTTTTCTTACGCTAAGTTGAAAGAAACCTGAGAAAGAAACCGGTTTACAATGCGTCAATGCATGAACAACTTGAGCCGTAGTAAGTATATCATGCAAGTACCAAATCATTTTCTATTAAATTCCTGTGCATACGGCTAAGTGTGTACTCACCTAAGTCTCTATATAAGGATATATTATTGTTTGAGTTTCAATTTATTTTCAACTTTCTTCTCGGACCTCTCCTAAAAGAGTTCGCAATCTCATGTTACAGGTTTCATAAGAGTTTGAAATTTGAAAAAGATAGTGAAACTTTGCTTTAATACAAGTCTATATTGTATAATCGTAATTAATATGCTATTAAATAGGAAGTAAATCAAAATAGCTACAGTTTTGAATCCAGAAGATATGATTGCTATGCGATGATATTTTTACTTTTTATGTAGGAATTGACTTTTAAGTAGTGCTGTCTGTCATGGTTCCGCATTGTGTAAACAAAAACATGGTAATTAGCTTCAGTTTCTTTTCTAAGCAACTTTAGTTCTAAACAAGTTAAATAAACATTCAGAAGATGTTAATCTTTAAGACAGTTTATACGTTGATTATAAAGGTCAGTTTGAAAAAAAAAAATATTAAGCACAGATATTAAAGTGGGCGTTTGAGTCATTTGTAGTACTTGGACCTGAAATAAGTTAGTTGGCCCTAAGCACCGTTCTATTCCTCCCTAGATATTTTTTTCAATCTTTGGCTATTGTGTGTCACAAGGATCCCTCATAGAGTGCCGGCTCCTGGGGTAAACTTAGCCAAGAAACTAGCACGGCTTTGGGATGCTATATTAATCCAAGCCTGCTGTAGCCTCCATAACTGTCTCGTATTAGTAGTATTTTTTTGTTTGTAACGCCGTTATAACGGTTTTCTATCCTCCGTTTTGAGGTTGAAAGTACCTTGTTTACAATTCAATGTGGTTCCAGTGGCATCAATTCACGAAAGTACAGGGGGAGAAGGAAGATATTTTTTTTTTAAGACGGGGGATGGATTCATTTTCAGTTTTTCAATTCTTTTTCAATAAAAATACCAAAAAAGGTGTTCTTGAATTAATACCCCCCCCCCCCAAAAAAAAAAATCTAGGCGGAGTACATGATATAAAACCGTAAAAACCAGAAAGCATTATTTTTTTTTTTATAAACTTTGAATTCATTCTCTTATTCGGTGTGACTTGGGTAAGTGTAAAAACAAAGGGATTTTTTCTAGTTTTTAACACCAATTCATCGCCTATTTACTCTGCCTGATGGACGCGGGTTTATCCAGTACTCAAATGGTTATTCCGAGCTTCTACAGCGCGGCATTGAAGCCAGGAAGGAAGAAAAACCATCAATTCTTGATGAATCCTTAACAATATATAAATCACGTGTCGTTTGTATTAATGGAAGCTGGATCAACCTTATACTCTGTGAATGCAAGGTAAGCCAGGCTTGTTGTCCCTTTTTTTCAACGAAAGAGATTTTGCTGAAATAGTTCCATTGTTCGGGTCTAACAAAGAATTTATATTAAATCGTAGTGTACCATTATAGACGTATGTGTCAGACACGTACCTTTGACCGTTGCTAGTGTTCATAGGATTAAGAGAGCATTCAAATAAAGATTATTATCGTAGCTAGAAATTCCAATGGAAATTTGGCAGTGAGTAAATAAATAATTTTGTTCTTCCTTAACCCTGAAGCCTTGCTTTTCTTCTGTTCTTTAAACATTTATTTGATATTTTATTATTACTATAAAAAAAGCATACACAACCCCAAGGAATTTGTTTATCAATTAAATTTCAGGGCTCTGAAAAATAAAGCCTTTACCAAGTTTCAAGTGCTCTGGGCAAGGGCGTATCCAGGATTTCGGTTCGGGGGGTGAGGGGGTCGGGGGGTTGCAAAAAAAGCTTTCAAAACGCATCAAAAATTTGTTTATATACATTTTTGTCACTTCTTTACGATACGGACAAACATTTCAGGGTGGGGCTCAAGTCCGGTAATTTCTCCCCCTCCCCTCAGGATACGGCCTTGGCTTTGGTTTTAAACAAGAGAAAGATGTAAGCCCAGCAGAAAATCAAGAACAAGCACCCCTCAACTGAAAACATTACATATTTTTGTAATCTGATGCCAAATTTACTCTTTTAAATCTTGTGCATTTTGTTTTACTAAAACTATGCAACATAACCTTGCTTTATTTATTTTCTTTTTTATAAAACTAGACATAGAGCTACAGCCACACTTCATCAGTAACATTTTATATCTTGTTTAAGCATATCACTTATTTTAGCGCTTTAATTTAATATTTTAATTAAATCAATATTTATGAGAAGCATCCGCAAGTGGTGGTGACTAAATACTTTCATCTGCCTTCTGATTGTCTGATTAAAGAATCCTGAAAGTGGACGAATTCAGATTATGTGTAAGCTTGTCTTCTTAATTTTAAGCTGCTGGTTGAAACTTTCGATAATAGCGTGTGAACATGGCTATTCAATTAATTTTCTCTTTAAGCTCTGGTTGAATTTGGAATGAAAAGCGACTGTTAAATATTTTGCACTAGATAAACATTAAATGAGCATTTCAGAAACCAACCTGACCTAGTTTGCCTCTTAGCCAGTTTACTCTTATGAATACACTTATGATTATTTTCCGTGCTGAACTACCTAAGCAAAAAAAAAAAAAAAAAAAAAAAAAAAAAAAATTAGAGCAATTCTCACAAATGATGGCACATTTAAATAAAAAACAGCAGCAAATTGTTAGAAATTAAATTAATTAAAAATCTTTTAATCAAAAGCAGCACCGATGTCTTAGAATATTTAGCATACACATGTTAAACAAAAGGGTGAGCCATCTATATTCTGCTTATTTCAATAGCTATTCGCAACGTCACATTCCCGGAGTAGACTTTATCACTTTTAAACAGATGTAGGGTTAACTTATGCCTATTTCTTTTTAAAATATTGATAAATTTTCAACTCATTCATCTGATCCCTCGATACCATTATCAGACAATATATAAATTTGCAAAAGTGTGTTCAGTAGACTAAAAAATGTTTTAAGAAATGATAGCTTGTAATGCTTAGATAAAATCACACAACATCTTTGTCATCTTGAATGCAGTATTGCAACGTTGCCTACCTGGACCCAGCTAGGTCAATCCATTTAATATCTATTAAGATTTTAATGAACTTGATTTCATTAAAATCTAATGCTTACTAGCTCTGACTGTTTGATGACTTTCTCATTAACACAAGCGAAATTTATAAGAAAAGTATAGATCAAACAAAGAATTTCTAAGGAGGATTACCTTCTTTTGGTATACTGGTAAGAATCATACTTAGACCACCTTTAAAGTCCTTTCACCTCTTAGGGGTGGTCTATGGAACAACTATTGTTGCTTGTATGAGCTCTCAAGGGACTAGTATGTTATCTTCTTCTTTGACGTACTAAAATTATGTTAAGAAATTCTGGATTGTCTTCTGGGAAAATGGCCGTTAATAAAAATCTAAGAGCTTTCTTGGATTTTTGCACCCCGGCAACATTGCTTTAAAATTTTGGAATCACCTGCAGAAGATGGAGACTAAAACAACAAGTGTTGAATATTTTTATTAGATCAATGGCAGTATCGGCAGAGAGGAGAGTGATGTAGCCCCCGAGTAAAAAGATTACCATTTAGAAGAAAATACCCACCTTTCAGCCGGTAATATATTAAGGGCAAATTCCTAGACGGAAATGGAGAGATGACATTTGAGAAAGATGACCCTTGCTCTATGCCTCAAAGTATCCCACTTCAAAAGAAGATCTGATCTGTGGGATATGTGTTGCATTATTTGCTAGAAGATCTGCAGAATCATTCCATCTGATTTCCCTTTGGCCTTCGGGGGTTTGTTGGACCTTGAGCTCATTTTCCTTGCTCTTTCATTGGCAAAAACGTTTACAAAATTACTTCAAATCTGAACCAGGGATAAAAAAATGGGCTGAATCCAGTAGACATACAGCTTACTAAACCTCATTCTAAAGCTTTGCAATTAACTAACAATTCTAGATCCACCTTAATTGCTTGGAGCTCTGCTGAAAACATTGAATACGATTTAAGCAGAGATGAGGCACAATCAAGGTTTAAGGCATGTAGGCAAATAGCAGGAGCTATAACATATTGTGGATTTTCAGCCACCAGAATATACTTCAACATGGTCAGGGGAAATATTAGACTTCTCATTTACAAATATTTGTATTTCCTCATTCAAGTAATGTGATTTATAACATGACAGTAGGTGAGGACCACGATTGGACAGTCTTCAAAATTAGGCATTACTTCAAGAATAGGCTAGTCTTTAATCAGTATATTTACAATTATTATAGATGGCACAGAGCTATCATTTTCACCTTCACGTCGGAATTACAAATGATGAGAATCGCCCCTCAAGTTTTGGAAGAAATAACTTTTTACGCTTATCAAAATTTGACATCGTATATACAGACATCTTAAACCTCTTTCGAATGGGAATCGTTTTAATAAATAAATTAATAGGTTAATTAAATCAGTCAGTTGTAGAGTGTATTTTTATATCGATTTTACACCGTTTTTGAGGCTTTTCAAAACTTCCTAATTCCCAAAAATTTGTTTTCGCAATAAATTTTTGCTACTAAAATAAATCTAAATAGTTCCAACATACCTGGATCAGTGGCAAATTGTGATCTTTTTATTTTTGAAAATTTATTTAAATACGTGTTTTTAAATTTTGGATTACAACAAGTTGTGGTTTGCTCTTTTCTTGGTTACAGCTATTGCTCCATGGTTATATATAAAATGGCTACGATGAAAATAGAAAGGTAATAATGTGGCTACTTACTTAGACTTAAGTCTTCTCACTCCTAGAGGCACATAAGGCAGCAACAGTAGACCTCCAGTTCAGCTGATCCTGTGCCAGGGACCAGAGCGCATAAAGGGTAGTATTAAGAATTCTTGCGTCTATCTCCTGGAACTTATCTAGTTTATTGCACTATCTTCCTGTCCTTCAAAGAAGTGGTTAACCTCCCGAAAAGTTTTTTGAAGTTTCAGATAATTTCCTGTATATGTTCATGTTATATAGCTATTTGTATTTTTTTTTCAAATCTTCTTAAGATAGAAGACGTGTGGTTTGGTAGAAGTCCAGGCGTGTAAACATACTGCAAGGCATGTAAAATATGGAATAAACTATTATTTGTCTTGACAACGCTACTAGCGTAAGTGAGAAATAGACATTTGACCACTAACGTAAATACAGTTTTACAGAAGTATAAAAAAAGAGAAAATTTTTTAAAATATCTATAGCATTGTGCATCAAATTTATTTCTTGAACAACGTTAGAGGTTTAAGAATTCATCCTTTTGATTGGAACTTTAATCTTCTTATTACTTTTCTAGTCCTCTATTTCCCTTTCCACTATAATCCGTGATTAAAGTGGGAAAATGGGAGGTGAGAGTGGTAACAGTTAGTATTGGGATGGCGTCTGTACTACGATTACTATTGCTACTCTTAATGCCATTATTAATCGTTTTACTATATACTAATGCGTGAAAACAACTGTGTAAATTAAAAGACAAATAAAAATGGGAAATTTGCTGTCTATGGAAAAAAGGGCGATATTAAAACTTGAAACTGAGCAAAAGTTAATTCATTTAATAATTCAAATTTTTTGAATAAATGTTACCACAAATAAGAATGGGGCTGTTGGTCTCATTATTTCGATCTAAAAAGAAATATGAATATTGGTCCAACTTCTAAAACAAGAAAAAGTATTTTGTTGATGTTAGTATTTTTGAGACTAGCAATCTAGTTTTGCTGTTTTCACTCCTCCTTTTAAAGCTAAATAAAACTTCACTCAGTTGTTAATTTTTAAAGCAATCTTTAAATTTTCAGTTCAAGCACAAGTTAAGTTGAGGAGACTTAAGCGGGGTGGGAACAATACATTTTTCGTGGGAATTTTGTTAGTTTTGAGTTTGATTATATTTTTTTATTGGAAGTTCTGTTCGTTTTAGATTCAATTTCTTTACTTGTTACAATGTGTGGTCGCTTCAAGTTTGGCTTCTTTTATGATCCAATTTTTCATTACCACAACCTGATGGAGTGTGGGAGAGGGGGGCATTATTGACAAGAACAAAATGTATTTTTTGCTACTGTTTTGTAATCCATTGGTCTATTTTTTTCGGGAAGGGGATTAAACCAGTCCTAAGATTCCAATATTAGGGCATTGCCAGCATTAAATTTGACTCAGATAATTTCTTTACAACTTAATTTCTCTGAAACATAGCTTCAATACTGCTTAAAAAAAATATTTCCATTAGCCTTGGTTCTTTACCTCTCATTATTGATTTCTATTTTTGATGAGTGCATCAATGTAATCCATGGTTGCTCTTCTAATGCAAAGGGAGAGAAAGACCCTGCCAATGAGAAACCATGTGGAGTGGATTTTAATGAGTATGACTATAGCATGAGTCAGCTTGAGTTTTTCACCTCTCTCTCATTTACTGATGGCTATTCAACTACAAGATGCTTTCTTTGCTTATTTGCCTTTATTGTTGTCGTGTTCTATCCCCCCCTTTATATGGATCATTTTGATAGACTTTGTCTTAAGGAGCACAGGAAAGGGAATGGGAGAGTACGAAATCAAATGGGGAAGAAAAACACTCCAGGACTTAGACTATGCTGATGATTTAAGCATCCTAGATGATCATATGAGCAAACTGAATGAGCTTTTAGAGGTTTTGCGAGTTCAGGATGCTAGAATAGATTTGGAAATTAATGTTAAGAAGACTAAGTCGCTAAGACTAGGAATAAGTGAAGATGAAAAGAGGAATTGGGTAACGAAAAGAGTGATCAAGTGGACAGCTTCACTTACCTTGGTAGCATTATTAGTAAAGACGTGGGAGCAGTGAAGATGTTTACAGTAGAATAGCCAAGACTCGGGATGTTTTTTAAAGTTGAAAAAAGTTTGGAAGAATCGGAAGATAAGTCTGCGAACCAAGATTAGAATATTGGAAACTACATTGATGACAGTGGTCAAATATGGTTCTGAAGCATGAGCACTCCGAAAAACGGACGAAGATTATGTAGATGTTTTCCAGAGAAATTGCCTACGGATTGTTTTGGGTACCCGGCTGACTGACCGTATTTCAAACAGTAGGCTGTATGAAAAGTGTGGTTCAATCCCGCTTTCTAGGGCTATAATGAGAGAAAGGTTGAGATGGCTAGGGCATGTTCTGCAGATGAAGGATGACAAATTACCAAAGATTGTCCTTTTCGGTCAACTGTCTAGGGCTAAACGGAAAGCACGGTTGGGGTGGGAGGATGTTGTAAAGAAAGATTTAAGGGAAATGGAAACTTCCTGGGAGGGTGGAAAGAGACGCTTTGAATTGGATTGGGATGGAGGTCGAGTCAGTGTAACTTTATTGGCCTCAGGTGGCTTGGTGCTGTGGTGAGTTGTTAGTAGTAGTAGTAATAGTATGAGCTCTAATAGTGTAAGGTGTTTATTTTTCAGAATATAAATATAAAAGAGATATTCTGGAATATTATATTCTAATTGCAAAGCACAGTTTATATAATTATCCAGTAAGTTTACCGCAGATTATTTCTGGCTCTTCATTCTCGGTGCGAACAAAAAGCTCCTCCCACTTATTTCTGCACTTATTGTCCACTTATTGGTTGAGCCGGCCAAGTCGTTTTGTCAGTACTTGTTCCGTAGGTGACTATTCTTTGTCTACCCGTGAAAAGATCTAATGCCGCTTATGTTTATATCTGCAAAAACGTTATCTGGAGCACTCGCACCTCGGTCCGGGTTTTTATAATGGGTGAGATAGGGAAAGATCATACTGGATAATTATATAAACTGTGTTGCAGAGTGACCCGGGGAGTTGAGGATAGTTTCTATTGACTTGTAGGTTTAACTTTTATGTTGGTTATTCTATTTGCAGAATATACCTTTGAGTTAAGCATAGTTTTTATTGACTTTCTGATATTGTTTTTCAACTGAGATGTATTACGGGATAAACTGGAATATTCTAGTAGCAGAATATCTCTATGAGTTGAGGATAATTTCTGTTGACTTTCAGGCATTATTTTATGTTGGTATATTCTGTTAGCAGGCGATCCCTATGACTTGAGCATAATTTCTATTGACTTTCCGATGTAGTTCTTTTACTGGGATGCATTCGGGGATAAACTGGAATATTTTAATGGCAGAATATCTCAGTAGGCTGAGCATATTTTCTATTGACTTTCAGGTATTACTTTTATGCTGGAATATTATGGGATGTACTTTGATATCCTATTAGCAGAATATTCCAGTGAATTGAGGAAATCAGATATTTCTTTTATACTGAGATGTATTCTGATAAATTGGGGCATTCTAATGGCAGAATATCCCAGTGAGTTGAGGATAGTTTCTAGTGACTCGCCGATTTTAGTTTTACACTGGGTTGTTCCAATAGAAGAATATCTCAGTAAGTCGAGCATAGTTTCAATTAACTTTCAGAGATTGTTTCAGTATCAATTTCCTTAAAAATTCTGAATTTTGACAAAATTCTCTAAAATGTCATATAATGTCTCTAAAGTGTCGTTTTTCTTCATAGGAAGAAAAATGAAGATTGGAACATTTTCCAAAACATTGTCTGCGACAAAAAGAGGTCTAAGCTTTGGAAATAATTGGCAAAACCCAACTATTTCACGTGATTTTGTAGTAAAAGTGATATTTCTTGAAATTTCAGAAAGAAGAGACTCTCAAATTACAAGCATTCTGCGTCCGCTTGTCGTCAGACTTTTGTCCTGAAAGTCATGCTGTATTTACAATGAGATACAAAAAAGGCGTTCCTCTTCTTGGAGCTGATGTAACAGATCAGGTTGAAATTATTGCCTATTGTAAGTATATAATCACAAGGAAGGTTATCTATTATTGATTACAGTGCTAATAGTGGTGGAAGTTGAAACTACAATACAAAGGGATAAAAATGATTATAAAGGCAAAATCGGCTTGACAAACTGCTCTATGGGTTTTGTTTAAGAATAATACAAACAATGGAAGATATTACTCTCTTCGTTTTCTTCTGTGTCTTGTCTACACTATATTTTGTCATGAATTTAATATTTAAATTGATGGCGGTAAAAAAGAGTTTCAACACATGCTGTTTTAAAACCTAATGATAAAAATAATATTTTGTTGACTGATTAACCGAATTATTGATAACTGATTTGTTAATTAGTAATTAACCGAAAGAATTATTTTACTTAACGAAACCAGTTGGGTCTTTCAAAATATTTGATCTAAAAATTTTGTTATTTAAGCTAAATACGGATAATTAAGCCCTCCCATTTTTGAGGCATTGATAGAATAAGGCTTTTCATTAAACTGCCCCTGTGTTAGAACACTTGTTCTTTAAGAATTGAGGAAAAAGTTAAACTCTAGCACACAAAGAGTTCGTGTTTAAGAAAGGGGGTTGAGGGGCGATGTTCCTCTCAAATATAACATATTATCTATTTGTTTTGAGTTTAATGTTAGTGTTTACTTTCATTTGAAAAACAAACTTTACATTTTATATAAAGTTAATAAAAACTTTTTAGTTTTTAAATAAAGTATTAAAAACTTTATATAGTTTAAAGTGTATAAGTTGTACTTTATATTTTATATTTCATTTTCGAGTATTTATACTTTGAGCAGGGGTATTTGTATTTATACTAACTTGTTTCAAGTATTATAGTTCGAGCATAGCTGACAATCGAGTATTCTACAGAAAATTTGGATTGGCTAGTATCTTTAAGGTTTAAATAGATAATTCTGATAGTAGCTAATTTCGATTGTTAAATGTACATTAAATATGGTTACTAGCGTCAGCTAATGCCAGTTTTTAAACAGGTTTAATATTTGTTTTGCTGCATTGTGAACTTTAGCCTTTAAAAGACGTAAATTCCACAAAAATCTTTTTTTTAAGTAGAGGCTGCTGAAATTTAAAGCTGTTTTATATTTTTTATTTGAAGAAGTTACAATTTTGTTTGTTTTCTGTGTGTAGGTGCTATAAATACTGTAGTTATTAGATTTGGAAATTAAAGTAGTTGGTACCACAAATAGGAGTGTAGACGGAATAAAAAAAAATAAACACAAATTATTTAAAAATAAAATACAAATAAATAAATAACAGGCATGAAAGCTTCTGTATAAAAGATTTGCTATTCCAAAGCCTTGAATAGCAACCAAAAGCTTGGGATGATGGTTACATTGGTATTTTATGATGGTGTTATTGGTATGATGGTGTTATTGGTATGGATGATGGTGTTATTGGTATTTTATGTGTATTTGTTTTAGGGGGGGATTACATGGCATTGCAGATATGTTTTTCAAGAGCTTTTCTAAATAGATTCATTTTATTTTTTCTGTGTCCAAGGACACAGTTTTCAGAGCTTAGTGAAATATCGCTAAGAAAAGTTGCATTAGCCCCTTGAAGTTGATTTTAGCCGTTGTTTTTCTATTTTCTGGACATCCTTTATACAAGTAATAAAAGAGTTTACTGTAAACTTTTATCAGGCAAGTTGCATATAAGGTTTAAATATTTTACTTAAAGATGATTTTCCGATCAATGTTTCTGAAAAAACAACCTCTAAAACAGTCTACAATTTTGGTTGAATTCACATGAATGTGCATTGTCAGTTTAATATACATATACTGATATTCAGTAATCAAAATGTTAATATTATTTGATTTATTAAAGTTATAAAAGTAAAAACATTTATATTTTTTCTAGTAAAGTGCAAATTTGTTCTGGCCTTGGGAAGGCATTGGGTTTTTGCGCCCAACTTAATTTAATTTGTGCTCGTTTAGATCTTGGCTTGTTTATTTATTGTAATTTCTTCTCGTTTTGGGTTCATTTATTTATTGATGCTAATTTGTGGTAGTTTCACGTTTGGTAGATTATTTGATTTTATTTTTGCTCATTTTTTGTTTAATCGACTTCTTTACTTTTTTTTGAAAAACTTATTTTGTGGAAAAAGTTTTTTTTTAATTAATTTCCTTAAAGAAATAAAATGTTGGAGAACTTTCTTATTACTGTGCATTTCAAGCAATTTTCTCTATTTTTTTCTTCCAAACCTCTCTTTTTTCCTGCCACACAGTCTCGGATCGTCGGGACCCGTTGGGATTTTTTTTGGCGGGGCCCTCTCTATATATTAAATCTTTAAATAAAATATATCTGCATAGTAGTTTACGTACGTAAAGTAGTTCACATACGTAGTGCAAAATCTCTCTAGTATAGGACTATCCCGATTAAATTTGATAAATTTGACGTGAACTTTTATGGGTATCAGTTTCCTATATCCAGCAATACAAACTTAAAATAAATATATCTTAATTATGTGAATAATTCATAATATATCCCGCACCGTCAAAAACAAATTGCTTTAAATTTCAAAATTTCTACTTTTCTTTGTTCATTTTTGAGGGTAAGGCGGGGCCCTTTCAAATATGGGTTCTGGCTGGTCCTTGTAAACTTGGCTTATTATTACTACCTTCTACAGCTTATACATTTTGACTTGGATGATTTTAAAGAAAAAAATTTTGCAAAATAGGCGTCACGTTTTGTGTGGAATTCAAGTACTCAATGTTTGGACAGGTTAGCACTTAAAAAATTTTGGAGATACTTTTCAGTCCTGTGTTGTGAATGTAGCCTATTCTAGACTGTTTCACAAAAGCCAATGAACACATACTTAAAAAAATCCTATAAAAGCCCTCCTTTTTATTTTTAAATGTCTATCATCTTCAATAAAATTACAAGATTGTGGGACTTATGTCACACCGTTATATTATACATGGTTGAGTCTTGGTATATAGTTCCGTTATATCTTATCTAAACACGGTCTTGAGCTGGATAAGAATTTATTCTCAGTTTTGGGCCAAATTTTGCTTTTATTATTTCTTTTCGTTTAAGGGGCAGATGGCAAGCTCTTGATTCAGAATGCACTTCTTGGAATCAGTGGTAAAAAAGTTGTCGACATCTATAAGTTAAATAGATTCAGTCCAAAAGTTCCAGTGTCAATAGCTGTCTTGGATAAAAGACATGTCCTTATGTATGGGGCAGATATTTCTGATGAAGGAGGTCTTGTGGTCATGTGGGATACCAAATTTGGTATTGCTGATGCCTCAAGAAAGTTAAAGTCAGTGCCAGAAACGCCCTCTGTTTATTGTTTGAGGGACAGCTCTCAAGTACTACTTCCCGTTGGAGGAAATCTTGTTGTTCTGCCCTTTGAAGTGAAAGCTTCAAAATTAGCTGCTGTTTTTGCTAAAAAGAGTGGAGATGGTGAGTTAGACAAGTCTTTTAGGACATTTTTACATCAATTTATTTGTTTAGAAATATATTCTTGTTGTTTTACTTTTTTAAGATTCCGTGGGGGTAAAAGTGGGGGTACCTTGATTAAATGGTTCTAGGGTCTGTCACACTTTTCGTGACTTAAAAAATGAAATAGATAAAGGATCATCCAAAATTTTCACAAAAAATGAAATAGATAAAGGATCATCCAAAATTTTCACTTGTATATTTTTTAACAAGTTATATATATATAACTTGTATCATAGATTCAATGAAATGTGCGAAAATTTTGATTATGGCTGTGCTGCCAAGCATGAGTTTAAATTTCGAAGTTTTCGATCACTTCTCCTATTACCTTTCCTTATTTCCTTTCGATTACCTAGAGTAGTCAACACTACTCTTTGAATTGTTTGTTATTCTGATCTTTTTAGCACTCACTAAACTTTAAAATAAAAGAATAAAAAGAAAAACTGACCTCCCCCTGAGGATTGGACCTGTGTACACCTATGCACAGCAAATCTGGTAGATATTTAAAATTTTATTTTGTGAAAGTGGATACTGCTGTTACTACTGCCATGTGCAGACTTAGGTAATGATAATAATAATAATAATTAATTTAAACCCTCTGCGCATACAAATGCAGATAGGATGATAGAAGATAGAAAAAGAAACTTAATATATATATATATATATATATATATATATATATATATATATATATATATATATATATATATATATATATATATATATATATATATATATATATATATATATATATATATATATATATATATATATATATATATATATATATATATATATATATATATATATATATATATATATATATATATATATATATATATATATATATATATATATATATATACATGTATATAGCCACACTGGCTATATACATGTATACCCAGCCAAGGTAAAAAATTATATAACTTGGGAAATCTATTTTTTATTTACAATAAAAAAAAAGGATAAAAGTTAACTTTTCTAAAACCTCTTTTCATTTTAATTTGTTTTGAAATAATAAGCGATATTCATTCTTTGACCAGTATTGATGTAGGCTTTAAAGATTAAGATAAATAGGTACATTTATAAAATCTCAATTAGAAAGGTTTACGAATTTGAGATTATAAAGGCCATCGAAACTTCAAAAATTGATGAATTATTCTGAACATGCGCAGAAATCATAAGCCAAGGAAACCCCCTGCGTACTTGAACATTTACCTTCACTTTTCTATTCCATTAAATTGAAAAAAAAAGTTTTTCCATCAAAAATAGATAGGACATTTTCTGAATACGGATCTTTTTGAAATATTAGCGATAAAAAAAAGGGAAAAGCAAAGCTCGAAGGCAAATGTTTGCAAGAGGAGGAAAAGAAATTATGAAATACCAAGTTAAAAAGTAAAATTAGATAATTATTTTGAATATCTTAAATTCTAAAGAGTATTCTAATGAGTAAATTCTGGAGAATTTTTTTTTATAATTCTAAGTTTCACTTTATTTGGATATATCTTCCTTTCTTGACTGTATTCTTTTCTCTTAGTTTTGATATTTGGAGCTTCATGAATGAATGGCGTATTGCGATAATTGTGAAAAATTAAACAAATGTCAAACTTGTCCTAAAGTTGTGTCCTGCTTGTGCTTGTTTGTAGGAATTCCAGCTTGAACTTGTTTGTAACACTCGTTTGAGTAGGGCCACATCCTTATTGTACTATTGGCCCCCGGAAAGCACTGCCCATGTAGGCTTACTTCGGTTTTTTTAAATGGTAAATTAGTATGAGCTCTTTAATTTTATGCCCACTATACTTATTGTGGCCCCTGGCCAAGTGTCTTTGGGCTAATATGCTAAGACCAGCTTTGTCAGAGCCTTACCTTAAGGTGCACAGAGTGGGAAATTGCTTATTAAAACTGGTGTGAAGAAATAAAAAACCCTTTCGAAGTAAATTGGGGCCCATAAACGCGCTTTGTTTGAATTTTGAATTAGCCTTTGAAAAAAAATTGTCTCATGTCTTCCCTCCGCCTAAATATTGCTGCTATGGGCACCTGTAACTTCAAACTATATTTTTCTGTTGCTTGTTCGCCTGTTGCTTGCTGTTCAGATCGCTTTTTTGTGTACAATATTCTGTTTTTATTTTTCAGTTAGCTTTGCCAATTCCTATTCTTCCCTTACCTGGGGATCAGGTGAAGATCCAATTGAAAATGGTGTTAAGAGCTATGAAATTGGTTTTAATAACAAGGAAATACGACAGCTATATCACACTTTGGAAAAAGCAGGAACAAGTAGCGAGCTGTAAGTTTAAGAGTTCATTTTAAATTCTATCACGGTATTTACGGGGGGAGGGGTTGAGCCGAAATATTGGATTATTACGACGTGTTCCGTATTTTCTTATAAAGGCTCATAAAACTTGTACCTTTTTTGTCTCTTCATTGTTTTGCCCCCCCCCCCCCGTAAAAAAAACAAAAAAAATTGAATATTGTCTACGAGTCTGTTCACCCTACTGTGTCCAATTGTGAGTAAAAATATTACTTCTAACTGGCTAATAGAAATTGCAATCGCAACCGTTTCAAAAGCTTAAATATCTCAAAGGCGAAGTTTCATTGGACATCATTTTGGGAATATTTTTGATTGAAGGCAAAGTCAAGGTAGAAATGATGGACTGGTATTAAATTAGAAATAGGTAAAAAAACTCATAAATCGTTATTAAAAGGGCTTATTGAAAGCTTTGAAATTTTAATAAACTAGTATATCTCGTCATTCCTTTTAGGTTATTGCCAGACCGCTACAATAGTAATTAAAGAGAAAGTAGGAGACATTCAGTAATGAACAAGTTAGCTGATGGTTATATATCGAATCCCCCCAAAGTTCTTTATATAGCATTCATGAGAGCGGAGTAGATAGTCTTATATGCAGAACTATTCTTAAAAGGTTGGTTTCCTACCCAGTTGGACAATTTTTTTTGGAGGTCAGGAGATACAGAGTTTATTGACGCATACTTAATCACTTGCGTTTGCCATGATGCTTATTTTTATATACAGGGTGCGACAGAGCTAACGTCTTTTCTTCTTATAAAGTGTTTAAAATAAACATAGAGTAATGTTAAAGCCTAAAAGGAGAAGAAATTTAGCCAAACAGTAATTTATACTAAAACAAACAGAAACTATTACAAGTAAAAGTTTGAGTGTCATCTCGAACCCTAAAAGGCATTAAATTTATATGTATTTCACTTGTAGCTAAACAGATTGATTCAACTAAACAGATGAAAAAGAGTTTTATTTGGGTATCAGTTTTCTCTACTATTAAATGAAATGGAACTAAACCGAAAATAATACCAGAAAAACTATCCATTTCAAATATTGAAAATGATTTCAGCAATTTCTAAGTCGGAGATTTCCGACTTTTGAAACATTGAAGCTTGTTAGCACCTTCACTATAAGAGCCAGCGGTGAAAAAATTCCTTGGGAGTGCAAACTTCATATACCAACCAAGTTTCAAGTGGATCCAGTTACTTTTCTTTGGAAGGTAGGCAGGCCTCTTTCTTAGCCCCAAGCACTTGCCCTGTGCGTTTAAGATGAATCTGATCTCTTTTGTTCAATGGTATGTCTCTGGAAAACCGTTTAAGCTGAACTACGAAAAAAAAAACAAAAAAAAACAAAAAAAACACGTCTATCTTTCTTTTAAAGGCTAACGATGTTAAAGAGGCCTGGGGCCTGCTCTGGTCCTTTAATCGTATAAGTTGATAATTCTTGCATGATTCAATTTCAAACGAGGTGCAACATGGCTATTTCTCTGTTAAAAACACTGGTGGTGGCGTAGAAGACTTGGAGGGTAGGGCGTCGTAGGTTGAACTGACCTACTTTGGTTTCTCAACCATACCGATTGAAAAAGTTTAGGCTGCATGATTCTGGTCCAAACACGGTTCAATATGGTAATATTTATGCCAAAAAATCAATGGGGGTAGGAGCAGGATATGTTTAGGGGGTTGGGGATGGAGGTCCTCTTCGTGGATCTAGTAAAACAGATTAAAAATTGTTGCATGATTACAGTTCAAACAAGTTGCATTATACCTGCTTTTCTGCTAAAAGTTGCCAGTAAGAGGGGTTTTGGGGACTGGGATGGAGGTACGTGTCGTGTTTTTAGATTTATCTCCTCCCCCCATATTAAAAATTATTTATATTTGTTAAAGTTCCCACCTGATCTCCCAAGCCGTTCGTGAGCTAATGCAGATCTATGTTGTTAACCTGGGTATACACAATGTCTTTTGATGTAAGTCGCTACTTTATCGTGAATAGATTTTAGTTCAACAGAGGCTTAAAGTGCCAAAGCTTTTTAGCAGGTTTGACACAAAAAATATGTTTATCTCTTCTTTCACCCTCCCTCTAGTTAAATTCCATGGTCTACATGCCCCTTTCCCCACCAAAAAACCCTTTCTGAGGTTTGTGACTGATCTTCCAAGCCCTTACCTAGATACCACACATGCGCTATTTTGATAACCCTGCAACACCTGGTGTCTTTTAATTTACACTGATACTTAAATGTGAATACACATAAGATACTTAAGCTTCTACTCCAAGCCCCAAGTCGTTCCTGATATGCTGCAGATGTGCTATTTGATGGTCCGGGTATGCATGGTATTTTTTTTACTTCTCCATGCCCTTCCCCCTGCTCCCCCTGCCCCTTCGCCCTGCCCGATTCTCCACGCCAAACTTGACCCTCCCTCCCCTCTTTAAGTTTCAAATCGACATCTCAAGCTCTTCCTGAAATATTGTGGATATTTTACTTGTTAAACGCGGTACACTAGTGTCTTTTAATTTACTTCAGTACTTTACCTTAAATAGATTTTAGCACCAGAGGAGCTTAAAGGGCAAAAAAGATTTAGGCAGGTTTGAAAAAAGATATCTCTAGCCCTTCCCTCTTCCTCGCTCCTTCAAGTTAAAATTCCTGGTCTAGATTTGCCCCTCCAAAAAAAAATTCCCTCTAATTTTCGCTTGATCTCACAAGCCATTCTTGAGATACTGCAAATACGCGATTTGGGCAACTCGGCAACACATCGCGTCTTTTGATTACCTCGCTACTTAGTTGCGCATAAATTGTAATTTCTATAGGAGCTTGTAGTGCAAACACTTCGGATAGATCCGGGAGAAAAATCAATTAGCCCCTTCCACCTCAGTCTAATACGAAGTTCGAAGTTTTAAAGCGTGGGGGGTGATGTCGAACCGGGAGGCATATTTATGACAGCCTTTGACGTTTCGAACAATATGGCTATGTCGAAATTAAATCTCTTATCATGGAGTTCAGGGGCTCGGGAAGCAGAAAAGGAGAGGGGAGGGGCGCTGGTTGGCTTCCAGTCAATTTTGGGCATTAAAAAAGGCACGACCGGCCTTTCCGTGTGAATTGGCTGCGAATTGCTTTTTTTCTGAACGTTTATTGTGCCCCATTTTGAGAAGAACCAGCATTTTCTTTGCCCTTCTGTATTGTAGCCCCATGGTCTAAGGATATAGCTTTCGGGTTGTCTGGGAAAGTAATTTCGGCCCTTTTTTGGGCGCCATCTTTTGGAGGAATGGGGATGTCGTGTCCCGAAGCAATTTTTGTACATATTTTGTACATTACGCTGCTATGGGCCCAAGGACATAATGGCTGTAAGTTTCAAAATGAATAGAAATAAAAGTTTTTTTGCATGCTCATGCCAAAAAACGTACTGGAGGGTTACGGGTTTCACTCCAATCACTTTCGAGCCTTAAAATGAGCACTAAAACTTTGATTTTCAATCAATTTAGTCACCTGAAGTTTCAATAACCACCCCTTCATGCGAAGTAGCTGGGAAAAAATGGTACTTGAAAGTTACATGGCTTAGGCAGCATTATAGCACTGCCTCTTATGTATGTGTGAAAAATGGGTCAGTTACATAACTGAAGTCTCTTGCACCCTGGCCGCATGGTTCATGCCTCCACCCCCTTCTGGAGATACATATTTTTGTCCTTTTGACTATTCTGAGTGAAATGGCAATCTCTTAATGTTCATCCTATGCTATGGGGGGCTAGAGAGGTACCCTGAAAAATGGAAACGGTGGGACGGGGGGATGGCTGCCTTTCAAATTTCTACGACCATCAGTTCTTTACGAACAGGCCAGGTAAAAATGAAATTGGAGTAATACCGCTATATACTAAGTCAACACTATCTGGTTAGCGCTACTGTTTTGACTCTGATTAGTTTTTTGTTCGACTCTAAAGACCATTTATAAGTACCATCTCACTGAGTACGGCGTGATTTGTCATGATAGGAAACTAATTGACACGTTAAAAGTCTTTGAAATGTTTTCGGCAGACCGCTAAGCACCATGGCAACGATTGAGCCCTATCAGCAACACTTCTAAATCGCAAAAGCATGTTTGGCATACTGCATAATGCTTCGATAAAAAAAAAAATGTACGAAAATGGGGTTCGATCCAAGCACCTAGCAGCGGCGTCAATTCACAAAAATTTAGGAGGTGGGGGCAAATTTATTCTCAAATATCTGGGCAGGGGAAAAATTTGTCGTTTTTTCTTCACCTTCTCAATGCAAATACCAATGAAGCATTTTGCAATTATAAAAAAAATCTCCAAAAAATGTTTTGCCCAAATCTCGGGGAAGGGAGAAAGGGGGCACAGGCCAAACTCCCCATTTGCCTCCACTGCTATTTAGTTATGTAATGAAATAAAAGTTAAGATGGTTATATCATGTTTTATGGATGATGGGCTTCTAAAAATAATTTTTTTTCTTAAATTGAGCTGGGGCTAAACGAAAAGCACGACATCCTAGTTTGAGGTGAGAGGCAAAGACCGAAGTACTGAATAGTTAGGAGTAGCTTGCACAGTCGTATACAAAAGGGGTCTGTGGTTGCTTTTTTGTGCAATAACGTGTTAGTTTATATTTTAGATTAGTTTATTAAAAACAAAAATACAACTACGACGATAGTAATAATATTATTAGTTTCAGTAATATTCCTTCTTAAACTAGTAAAACAGAGTAAAATATAATAAACTTGTTAGACATAATACACTTGTTAAACATAATACACTTCTTTAACTGTGATTAAGCTATAGATTATGCAAATAAATACTAGAGGACACTTGTTAAACATAATAAACTACAGGATAGAAATTTGATAACTGTAATTTTTTTTGTAATTTTTTAAAAATCTGTAATTTTTTTGTTTGAGTAATATTTGAAGAGGAGCTAGTCACAAAAGTTGTATGAAGAAATATTTATCAATTTTAGGTTGCTTGAGCAAATTGTCCCTCATTTAATAGAAGAAGAGGATATAACTGGGATAATATCCTTAGTAGATATTCACATCAAGATGCCTGAACGCTTTCTAGTCTCTCTGTTGGATCTTGCTGCTGGAAAATTGGACACACACGAGGAGGAATTGGCTGCCTCAAACTTATTAGACAAATTACTCCTTATGCCATTTCAAGAAACAGTTTTGATAAAACCTTTGCGGAAAGTCAAATTGCGGGAGACTGTAAACATAATGGAGTTTATCTTTTCTGTATTGAAAGGAGATAGAGATAGTAATTTGAATTCTGAAACAGCTGCTAGCTGGTTATGTATTTTACTTGATGCTCATTTTACGCAGTTGGCTATTTGTCAAGATGAGAAAGTGAAAAGAATCTTGAATGAAGTCAATGAATTTGTTGATGCTGAGGTAAGGTCCCAATCTCTGTTGTTTTTTTTTCCTACTTCTTCTTTATCGCCATTGACAAACCTGAAAGGTCTATCTTGCATTTTTTAACTTAATACAATTATTAACAAGAGCGAAAAAATTAGCATAGTATACTAATGAAAGAAAGCAAAAGTATTAACAGATGAGAGTGTGTTGCTGATTAATGCAGCTTAGAAACAGACCTCTGGTGCCATGGCCCTGAAGAGTGTTGTAGCATATCTCTTGCAATAAATGAAACTATATCTCGTGGATGATAACTGTGAATGCTCCCGTATCATGTTTGCAGTTCCGTTACAGTTATTGTTTGTTATTATTTTTAAAGTCAACGTATAATTAGAGAACTTCTGAAATACGTTCGTAATCGTTCGTAAATCGCACGTAAGTAATCGTGAAACTCTTCATTCGATTGTTTTTTTTTACCTGTGCAGTATTTACTGTGTTTAATGGACATCCATGAAACGGTTCATTGTGTAATCTTTTATTTCTTATTAATTAAAAAAAACTTTCCCAAAAATAAGTTTTTTAAAGAAAAGAAAATGCAATTCTAAAATTATCCTCGGGAGATACAAATACCTGTGCACGCGCCATCTTTAAACGATAAGAAACTACAATCAACTACTAAGCGAAGCATAAAATGGAAAGACATTACATAAATAATCGCTGCAAAAAACATACACCAGTCAGTAATATAAAAAAAAAAATATATGTTAAACCGAGTAACAGTTATATTGAATATGAAAATCAAGCTTAAAACGAAAAATTTTGCTATTAAAGTATAAATGAAACTTAAAACGAACAGAAATTAAATAAACAATCAATGCGAACAAAACATACAATATATATTAATGTAAATGAATAAATAAATTTTAAAACGAGTGAAACTTAAATTGAATATGCAAATCAAGTTTGAATTGAATAAAAATAACTACAATCAAGAGTTTGGGTATCGTCTCACTGCAGAAGCCTAAAACCTACTGCGTCATTGGCACTTTACTGAAAACAATTCTTTGAAATATTTTCACTTTTGTAACTTTAAGAAATCAAAAATTAATTAAGATTTTAGGGAATAAATATCAGCATATGTATATTAAATTGGCAATGCACATTTTTTTTTCAGTAAACTCATTTGAATTTTTTTTCAGTAAAGTACAAATTATATTCTGGCTTTTAGAAACCACAGGGGGTTTTGAACCCTACTCACATTAATTTATGCTCGTTTCGAGTTTCACTCTAATTTTTATTTTAATTTTTGTTCGTTTTGAGGTTCATTTATTTATTAATACTAATTTGGGGTAGTTGTATGCTTGGTAGATTATATGATAGTCCGGACGCCAGGTGTTGAAAATGTGAACCATACCACGATGAAATGGGGCTGCTACGAGAATTAGCCTACCCTCCACCCCCTAAATTGACCATGCGGTTTCAAAAAATACCGATGGCACTTGCTTGCGAGTGGTGGAACACTCCGAAACTTGACATTTTATTATATTTTGGTGTTTCGTGCAAGAAAATACATGTTCCACAAAGTTTGATGTGCAGTTTTCTGCTCAAATAGAAATGCCTAGAAGCCATAGAATGTTTTCATAACAAACTTACACGATTAGTCAAAAAAATTGCACAGTTAAAAAAAAATGGCAAAACTGAATGAATCTTGAACAGTCTTGGAAAGTATAAACATAATCGTATTGAATATTTGATATATAATAATATTAATTGTTGAAACATCAATTAGTTCAAGTTCTTTTTTCACTGTAATTTTTATTTTCATTTTCAATGCTGTAAGAACTGGAAAATAATAAATTTGTAATATACGAGTAATTCGTTTTCAGTGAAGCACCAATGACGCAGAAGGCTTTAAGTTTTTACAGTTAAAGAAGGGGATAGTATCCAAATTTAGCTTGTAGTGAAACTATATTTGTCTTGACCAATCTTTAAAAGAAATAATAAATTAAACTGAATATTTGATGCACAATTATATTAACCGCTAAAAGCTCACCAGTTCAAAATTTTGCTGTAATTTTAACATTAATTTTCAATATTAAGTACAAAAGAAAACATTTTTAATATAATTCGTTTTCAGTAAAGCGCCAATGAAAACTTTACTCGTTTTCAGTAAAGTTTTAAGATTTATTTATTCATTTACATTAATATATATTGTATGTTTTGTTTAATTTCTGTTCGTTTTGGGTTTCATTTATTCTTTAATAGTAATTTCTGGTCGTTTTGAGTTTGAATTTTAACAGGTATTTGTATTTCCTGAGGTTAAGTTTAAAATGGCCTTTACTTTTCTTTGAAAAACTTATTTTTCGGAAAGTTTTTTTAATTAATTTTTGTTCGTTTTTGATTGCAAAAAGTTTTTTAGTTTTTATGGCATGGGGGGGGGGTGCTTACTGTCCGATTTTTCTTGACTTTATAAACGGATCTAGAACTTTCAATTTAAATCGAATGAGGCTTTTATCAAAGTCTATACGATTACCTCTTTGATAAAAACCTTGTATATGAACAATAGACAGCTTGCATAACTTGTGGACAGCGATTGAAAATAATGAATGTATTGAAAAAATAACTCCAATAAGGGAGTTTAGACCATTTCACCTGCTGATACAAAGGGATCACAGCTGTTTGGAATTGACTTTAATAAGAATTTTCGTGCCAAAGCAATTTTGCATCTATCACAGAGTGTGTATTTTAACCTTATAATTCGATAATTATAATAATTTATCTATTTGTTCTATCCGTGTAAAACCTCTTCCCCTAAGTTATTAACCCCCCTTAATAAGTTATGCCCCAAGGCATAACTTACAACGCCTACCCCTGGGCCCTGGTGGGCTGTGTCGACACCTGAGTTTTTGATCTAAGAACTTTGAACTACTTTAGTGAAATTTCTATCTCAAAACTTTGTTCTGATGCATTGACGGCGGTTTATGAGGGAAAGGAGCTATTTGTCCTTCAATCTCTTTTTACTATTAAAAAATGTACGAGAGATTTTAAATTTCAATCAAATGAGCCCTCTAAAGTTTATACGAGCATCCTTCCATAAGAAATAATATGAAGGATTCGGAGAATCCTTAAATTACAACCCTTACCCTGAGGGCTTTGGGGGAGTTGTAATCCTCAAAGACCTAATTTCCAGAACTTTAAACTACGTTTAATAAAATGGCTGTCTTAAAATTTTGATTGGATGTGTTTGAGGAAAAGGTGGGCTTGAGAGGGGGGTTATTTGCCCTCAAATCACTTTCGATTATTACAAAGGGCACTAGCCCTCGGAATTTCCAATCGAATGAGCCTTTTTTTAAGTTTCACGACACCGCCTTCTATAAAAACCTTATATGCCCCCAGGGTATAACTTAAAACCCTTGCCCTGAGGGTTGTGGGGGATTGTCCTCCTCAAATACATATTTTCTATCGGGAAATCAACAATGCTGAACAAAAGGGATCCCTAAAAATTTGATGGGAGGTGCTGGGGGGACTGAGGAGGGTGGGGGGGGGCTAATTACCCTCAAGTCAATTTGGACTATTAAAACGGGAACCAGCCCTTTAAGATTTCAGCAGAATGTGCCTATTTCGAAGTTTCTATGACGGCGCCCTCTAAAAATACCTTCCATACCCCCAGGGCATAACAAAAATCTCTTGCTGATAGTTTTGGGGGAGTGTCCTCCTCAAAAACATAGTTTCTATCTGTAAATCCGATCCAACGAACAAACGTGCTAAGGCCACAGTTTTAGGGGCGGCGAATTGGGAACTTCGAGTCGTAGGGACGCGGGCTATTTTACCTAAAGAAAATTTTGACTATTAGCATGGTCAGAAGCTGATTGAACTTCTAATCGAAAGAAACTTTTTTGAAGTCTCTACAGCAAAACCCTCTATAAAAATCCTACATGCCCCTAGGGTATAACTTAAAACCCTTGACCAGAGGGTTCTGGGGGAGTGTCCTCCTAAAAAACATATTTTCTATCTGGAAATCAGCTACACTGAACAAAATGGCTATCTCAAAAGTTTGATTGGATGTGTTTGGGGAAATGATGGGCGTAGGGGGGGGGGGCTAGCAACCCTCCAAACACTTTCGACTATTAAAAAGGGCACTAGCCCTTTAATTTCCAATCGAATGAGCCTGTTTTGAAGTTTCTACGACAACGCCTTTTATAAAAACCCTAAATGCCCCCAGGGCATAACTTAAAACCTTTGTCCTGAGGGTTTTGGGGGAGTGTCCTCCTCAAAAATATATTTCAATCTGGAAATCAACTACGCTGAACAAACATGACTATCTCAAAATTTTGATTGGATGTGTTTAGGGGAATGATGGGCGTAGGGATGGGGGGGGGGCTAGGTGCCCTCCAAACACTTTTTACTATTAAAAAGGGAACTATCCCATTGAATTTCCAATCAAATGAACCTTTTTTGAATTTTCTACAAAAACACCTAATATAGAAACCTTAAATGCCCCCAGGACATATATTAAAACCCTTGCCCTGATGGTTCTGGGGGAGTGTCTTCCTCAAAAACATATTTTCTACCTTGAAATCATATACGCCGAACATAATGGCTATCACAGAATTTTAATTGGATGTGTTTGGGTAAATGATGTGCGTGGAGGGAGGCTAGTTGCCCTACAAGCAATTTCGACTATTAAAAAGCGCACTAGCCATTTAATTTCCAATCGATTTAGCCTGTTTTGAATTTTCTAAGACAACACCTTCTATAAAAACCTTCTTTGCCCCAGGGCATAACTTAAAACCCTTGCCCTGACGGTTGTGGGGGAGTGTCCTCCTAAAAAATATATTTTCTATCTGGAAATCAACTACGCTGAACAAAATGGCTATCTGAAAATTTTGATTGGATGTGTTTTGGGGGAATGATGGGCGTGGGGGGGGGCTAGTTGCCCTCCAATCATTTTGGACTATTAAAAAGGTCACTAGCCCTTTAATTTCCAGTCGAATGAGCATGTTTTGAAGTTTCTACGACAACGTCGTCTATAAGAACCTTATATGTCCCCAGGGCATAACTTAAAACCTTTGCCTTAAGGGTGGGGGGGGAGTATTTACCTTAAAAATATATTTTCTATCAGGGATTCAACTACGCTGAACAAAATGTATATATCAAAATTTTGATTTGATGCGTTTGGGGGAATGATGGGCGTGGAAGGTGGGGGGGGGCTAGTTGCCTTCCAATCATTTTGGACTATTAAAAAGGGCAATAGCCCTTTAATTTTCAATCGAATGAGCCTGTTTTGAAGTTTCTACGACAACGCCTTCTATAAAAACCTTATATGCCCCCAGGGCATAACTTAAAACCCTTGCCCTGAGGGTTGTGGGGGAGTGTCCACCTCAAAAATATATTTTCTTTCTGGAAGTCAACAACGCTGAACAAAATGGCTATCTGAAAATTTTGATTGGATGTGTTTGGGGAAATGATGGGCATGGGGGGGGAGGGGGCTAGTTACACTCCAATCCCTTTCCACTATTAAAAGGGCAGTAGCCCTTTAATTTACAATTGAGTGAGACTGTATTGAAGTTTGTATTACAACTCCTTATATAAAAACCTTATATGCCCCCAGGAAATATCCTAAAACCCTTGTCCTGAGGGTTGTGGGGGGGGGGTATCCTCCTCAAAAATATATTTTCTACCTGGAAATCCACTACGCTGAACAAAACGGCTATCTCAAAATTTTGATTGGATGTGTTTGGGGAAATGATGGGTATGGGGGGGGGGAGGGGGGCTAGTGACACTCCAATCACTTTATACTATTAAAAATGGGACTATCCCTTGAATTTCCAATTTAACGAGCCTGTTTGGAAGTTTATACGACAACGCCTTCTATAAAAACCATATATGCCCCAAGTGCATAACTTAAAACCCTTGCCCTGAGAGTTGTGGGGGGGGGTATCCTCCTAAAAAATATATTTTCTATGTGGAAATCAACTACGCTGAACAAAATGGCTATCTCAAATCTTGGATTGGTGGTGTTGGGGGGATTGTGGGGGGTGGGGGGGGGGGCTAGTTGCCCTCCAATCATTTTCGACTATTAAAAAGAGCACTAGAACTCTCGATTTCCAATCGAATGATCCCCCTTTGAAGTTTCTACGACAACCCCTTCCATATGAAGTGCCTCTGGGAAAAAAAAAATAATAATAATAAAACATTGGAGCCGTATGGCCTTTACTATAGGCAACGCTATAGCATTGCCTCTGATTGTACGGTCTATTTTCAGAATTGAATGGCTTCTTACTTACTTTTCATGGCATTAAACGTGTAAAATATAATGAACATCCTAATTGAAAGTTTTATAACAAAACTGGAACTTCTGTTTCGGAATAAGGATTTATGGTGTCATTTCCGGAATCAAGTTGTAATCCATGGCAAGACCTATATTCTACTTTATTTAGTATCAGATTTGGTTACGAATCGTAAAAGAATTGTATCATTTGACAGCCATCTGCATACATTTTTAAACTGATCAAACTTTCCCTAAAGCCTCCAAAATTCATGAGAGATACAGAAATTTTGCTCAGGTTTTCTAAAAAACAATTTGAAGTTCTATCCGTATTCAAAGTTATTTGATTTATAAAAATTAAGCTTCGAAACTAGGGTATCTGACTTGGAAAAAATGTTGGGAATCCGCAGAATTAAAACTTCAAAGTAGAATTTTATTTCTGAAAAATCAAGCTTCAATTTTAGAAGATCAAGATATTTCTATCTGCACTGAAGATTTTTTTTTTATCTTGTTCAGCGAAAATAGTTACCTCTGGGATGTCAAGGAAATCGATGCGTCATGACAACTTTAGAAAATAGTTCTAAGTCAACGAAGCAGTTTTGTAGCTTATATAAGGAAGTTCTTGTCATCTTTTGTACTTTTCATAGCATTACTCGATTAAAATACAAAAGGATATCAATTCAACATTTTCAGTTAATAACCAAAAAATAGGAATTTGGCATTCGACATTGACTTTACTAGAATTATTTTCAAGAAATCTGGAAGAGATATGGAGTTTTGTTTTCCGGTTTGCTGAGAGATAATTTAATGCATTGCAGGAATAGTACAAAGACTACTTTTGGAATTAATTTCCAAAGTTGTCATCATGCATGGATTTCCTTGACATCCTGAGAAACATTACTTTCCCTCCTAGGATAGCTTTGGTTTGGCACTTTAAGCAGCACGAGGAAAAAAAAATTTGTTTTTGAAAAACTGCTGGAAATTTTACAAATTTTACTTGAACTTTTCAAGCCCTGTTTTACGATTTTTCCTGTTTCGAGGAAGGATTTTTTGTTTGCATCTCTTAACACTTCTGCGCTTCAGACCGCTGATTGCGAGAAAAAAAACAGCTGCAAAAGCAGTAGCGCTGCTCTGCAGTACATCATGTAGTCTTTGATGTGTTGCAGAGCTACCATATTAGGTAGTCTTTCAGCTAAAGACATACTGAAAAATCCTCTTTTGTAATCACGACTAATCTTCGCTATACTTAATGGAGCAAGTATTCCTCTATAATAATTAATTTTCCAACATGCCAAAAAATTCTAAAGTATAATAGCATAAACAGAGAAAATAAATACTTGAGCAGACAACATAAACCCAAACCATTTCAGATGAGCAAAGATACTTGGGGGACTTCAGCTATGTGAGGACTGAGGTGGTTCGTTAACAAGCATCGTAAATTAAAACCAACATCCAGGTTTCCGAAAGCATGTATCTTGTTCCCATTATTAGTTGCAGCATCTTGTACCCATCTTGGTTGCAGCAATAGGTCCGATCTAGAGCGAACCGCTGCCTATAGTAACCGAAAGTTTAAGCATGCGTTTTGTGACTACTAATGGTTCGTTTACACATTGCAGAAATTCATGTGGATTTAGCAATCCGTGCGGAAATTCCATCCGTTTTCGTGCTAGAAAAAATCTAGCTTTCCGCAATGTTTTGGTTCAAATCAGGACGGAATCTTGGCAAGGTTTTTAAATGAACAAAACCGTGAGTATGGATTATCAAAAACTACACGATCTTATAACTTTGGTTCAAGGCTACCCCAGCTTGTATGATCCTACGCACCCAGGCTATAAGAAAACTAAGAAAAACGGTGTCATTTGGGTCTTTATTGCTTAACAGCTTTCAGAAGAGGGTAAGAACATAGGTCATGCTGTTGTAATAATTTGAAATCTTTGCCTTAAAACGCAGCGTTATTTTAGCCATAGTTCGAACAGAAACGGACCGATCTCCCCATGGATTTCCGCAATGTGTATACGAACCATAAACTGTCTTGTTAGAATCTCCATGGTACTTAACTCTTAACCAGAGGTTCACGATCTCCCTTCTAGAATACTCCTTCTCTATGTCCCCTTTGTAACTGAAAACTAACAAAACACGTTTTTTGAAACTTTGCCTAATGAAGAAAAAATTTATTTGAATTTGATTGAGGTATAATAACTGTTATTTATTTTTGTCACAACAGTAAAACTTGACTGTAAAAAACTTTTTTTTTCTTATTTTTATTTCTTGGGCACTAGCGCTAGAACATCGTAAAGACCAGTTTAAGAGCTCATCTGACAGCTAATGTTTACATCTATGTGCTTAGTATAAAATCATGTTGTTAATGCTATCGTAAGGTGCCATATGGTACCAAAAATAGGACTTCCGTGTCATAAAATCAAATAATCTAACAAGCGTGAAACTACCACAAATAAGGATCAATAAATAAATGAAACCCAAAACGAGAAGAAATTACAACAAATAAAAGAATAAAGCTCAAAACGAGAAAAAATTAAAATAAGTTTTGTTTAAAACCCATATGCCTTCCCAAGACCGGAACAAAATTCGTGCTTTACTGAAACAACACAAATGAATGTGCATTGTCAGTTTAATATACATATGCTGATATTTAGTAATCAAAATATTAATATTATTTGATTTATTAAAGCTATAAAAGTAAAAACATTTATATTTTTTCAGTAAAGTACAAATTTTGTTCTGGCCTTGGGAAGGTATAGGGGCTTTGAGCTGAACTTATGTTAGTTTCTGCTCGTTTTGAGTTTGACTCGGTGATTTATTGTAATTTTTATTCGTTTTGGGTTTTATTTATTTATCGATGCTGATTTGTGGTAGTTTTACGTTTGGTAGATTATTTTATTTTATTTTTGCTTTTTTTTTGTTTAATGGAGTTCTTTACTTTTCTTTGAAAAACTTATTTTGTGGAAAAAGTTTTTTTTAGTTAATTTCTGTTCGTTTTTTATTGACATGGACTTTTCAGGGGAAAAAGAAAATAATACTTTAAATCTATTCGTTTTTTAAGACTTTATAGTTTGGCCTGCTATTTGTATGCTGGAGAAAAATTTTCAGCAATTTTTAACAACATACACCCTTTTAAAAATCTGGACACAGATAGTACTGTTTAAGTTAGTTTCATACCTCCTCTAGTTGATCTGAAATGGAAAAATTGATACCATTGACAAAAAAATCTGCGTACTCACTTTGGCAGCTTGGATACTCTTACACCATTTTGATGTGGTTAAATTGTAAGATCAGAATCAGCCCCAAAAGATTGAACTTTACGCCCTCAGTCGTTCTTGGGATACTGCAGAGGTGCCTTTTTGAGAATTAAAATTATCACAGTGCATTTTGATTTAATCTTAAGGCAACATTTAGTTTTTAAACATAATGGGCAAATGGGAGGGTGGGAGTGGAAGGAGGACTAGTTGCCCTCCAATCACTTTCGACTATTAAAAAGTGCATCAGCCCTTTCTATTTTCAATCGAATGAGCCTTTTTCGAAGTTCCTACGACATATCCTTCGATAGGAAGTGCCCTGGTCTAAACAACAGCAACAACAACAAAAAATCATAAATTATACCCACATCAATCTTTAGTATACAAATTTCAAGCCTTCCAATCACTTTCGACTATTAAAAAGGGCACTAGGCCTTTCGATTTCCAATCGAATGAGCACTTTTGGAAACGACAACGCTTTCTGTAAACACCTTATATGCCCCCAGGGCATAAGTTACAACCCTTACCCTAAGGTCATTCTCAAAGACCTAATTTCCAGAACTTTCTACTACGTTGAACAAAATGACTATCTGAAAATTTTGATTGGATGTATTTGGAGGAATGCTGGGCGTTAGAGGGAGGTTAGTTACGCTCCAATCACTTTTGACTATTACAAAGGGCACTAGCCCTCTCAATTTCGAATTGAATGAGCCCCTTTTGAAGTTTTACGACAACTCTATCTATAAAATCTTATATGCCCCCAGGGCATAAACTACAACCTTTGCCCTTGGGGCTCTCGGGGGTTTGTCATCCTTAAATACATAATTTCCAGAATTTTCAACTATGTTGAACAAAATGGCTATCTCTAAACTTTGATTGAATGTTTTTGGGGAAATGGTGGGCGTAAGAGGGGGGTTAATTACTCTCCTCTCATTTTCGACTACTAAAAAGGGCAATTTCAATTTCCAATCGAATGAGCCCTTTTTGAAATTTCTATAACAACTTTCGATATAAACTTTAATGCCCCCAGGGCATAACTTACAACTCTTGCACTGAGGGCTCTGAGGGGGTTATCATCCTAAAAGACCTAATTTCCAGAACTTTCAATTACGTTGAACAACATGGATATCTCAAAATTTTGATTGGATGTGTTTGGGAAAATGGTGGGCGTGAGAGGGGCGTTAGTTGCTATCCAATCACTTTCGACTATTAAAAAGGGTACTAGCCCTTTGAATTTCCTATCAAATGAGCCTGTTTTGAAGTTTCTATAACAATACCTTCTAAAAAAACCTTATATGCCCCCAGGCCATATCTTAAACCCCTTGCCCTGAGGGTTGGGGGGGGAGTGTCCTTCTCAAAAATATATTTTCTATCTGGAAATCAACTATGCTGAACAAAATGGATATCTCAAAATTTTGATTGGATGTGTTTGGGGGAATGATGGGCGTGGGGGGGGGGGGCTAGTTGCCCTCCAATCACTTTTGACAATTAAAAAGGGCACGAGCCCTTTGAATTTCTAATCGAATTAGCCTGTTTTGAAGTTTCTACGACAACGCCTTCTATAAAAACCTTATATGCCCCCAGGACACAACTGAAAACACGTGCCCTGATGGTTGTGGGGGTGTGTCCTCATCAAAAAAATATTTTCTATCTGGAAAACAACTACGCTGAACAAAATAGGTATCTCAAAATTTTTATGGGATGTGGGGGGGGGAATGATGTGCGTGGGGGGGCTAGTTGCCTTTCAATCACTTTTGACTATTAAAAATGGTACTAGCCCTTTGAATTTCCAACCGAATGAGCCTGTTTTGAAGCTTCTACGGCAACGCCTTCTATAAAAACCTTATATGCCCCCAGGGCATAACTTAAAACCCTTGCCCTAAGGGTTGTGGGGGAGTGTCCTCCTCAAAAACATATTTTCTATCTGGAAATCAACTACGCTGAACAAAATGGCTATCTCAAAATTGTGATTGGATGTATTTGGGGAATGATGGGCGTGGGGGGGGGGCTAGTTGCCCTCCAATCACTTTCGACTATTAAAAAGGGTACTAGCCCTTTGAATTTCCAATCGAATGAGCCTGTTTTGAACTTTCTACGACAGCGCCTTCTATAAAAACCTTATATGCACCCAGGGCATAACTTAAAACCCTTTCCCTAATGGTTATGAAGGGTGTCCTCCTTAGAAAAATATTTTCTATCTGGAAATCAACTACTCTGAACAAAAAGACTCTCTTACAGTTTTGATTGGATGGGCGGGGGGGAAGGACGGGGGCAGAGGATAGCTTCCCTCAAATCACTTTCGACTATTCAAAAGTGTACTATCTCATTGAATTTCCAATCGAATGAGCCTGTTTTGAAGCTTCTACGCCAACGCCTTCTATAAAAACCTTACATGCCCCCGGGGCAGAAGTTAAAACCCTTGCCGTAAGGATTGTGGGAGATTATCCTCCTCAAAAATACATTTACTATTTAGAAATCAACTACGCTGAACAACATGGGGATCTCAAAATTTTGAGTGGGTGTGTTTGGGGGAATGATGGCGTGGGGGGGGGGCTAGTTGCCCTCCAATCACTTTCGACTATTAAAAAGGGCACTATCCCTTTGAATTTCCAATCGAATGTGCCTGTTTTGAAGTTTCTACGCCAACGCCTTCTGCAAAAACCTTGTAAACTCCCAGGTCATAACTTAAAACCCTTGCCCTGAGAGTTTTGGGGGCGTGTCCTCCTCAAGAACATATATTCTATCTGGAAATCAACTACGCTGAAAAAAATGGCTATCTCAAAATTGTGATTGGATGTATTTGGGGAATGATGGGCGTGGGGGGGGGGCTAGTTGCCCCCCAATAACTTTCGCCTATTGAAAAGGCCACTAGCCCTTCGAATTTCCATTCGAATGAGTCTGTTTTAAACTTTCTACTACAATGCCTTCTATAAAAACCTTACATGCACCCCGGGCAGAATTTAAACCCTTTACCCTGGGCGTTGTAAGTGTAGTGTCCATCGTCAAAAACATTTTCTATCAGGAAACCAACTAGACTGAACAAATTTGTTATACACAAATTTTTATTGGATGTGTTTGGGGGAATGATGGGCGTGGGGGGGGGGGCTAGTTGCCCTCCAATCACTTTCGACTATTAAAATGGGCACTAGCCACTCCAGTTTCCTATCGAATGAGCCCTTTTCGAAGTTTCTACGACCACTCCTTCGATACGAAGTGCCCGGGTATGGAGAACCAAAAAACCATTGTGCCCACATCGTTCTTTACTTAGGCAGCGCTAGCGCGCTGCCTATGATGCTGGGAAATCCGGCGCCCCCTTCATAGTAAAGTCCCTTTCCCCATAAAAAATTCCTCCATGGAAAGATCCTACCACATAACTCCCGAGCCCCCCCCCCACTACCAGAAAAAAATCCCCCTTGAAAACGTCTGCATACTTCCCAAAAACCAATACTAGGCTATATGTAAACATTGGGTAAAGTTCATAACTTTCAGCCCTCCCACTGGTGACTTTGGGGAATAAAGTCATCCTCAAAGATATATTTATCATATTTTCGACCACGCTGAACAAAATGGCTATCTCAAAATTTTGATCGGGTGACTTAGAGAAAAAAATGAGCGTGGGAGGGGGCCTAGTTGCCCTCCATTTTTTTGGTCACTAGAATTTTAAATTTCCGTTCGAATGAGCCCTCCCACGATATTCTAAGACCACTGGGTCGATACGATCACCCCTGGGAAAAAACAAACAAACAAACAAACAAAAAACAAATAAACACGCATCCGTGATCTTTCTTTCGGCAAAAAATACAAATTCCACATTTTTTGCAGATAGGAGACTGGAACCTCTACAGTAGGGTTCTCTGATACGCTGAATCTGACGGCGTGATTTTCATTAAGGTTCTATAGCTTTTAGGGGGTTTTCCCCTCTTTTTTCGAAAATCAGCCTAATTTTCTCAGGCGCGTAACTTTTGATGAGTAGGACTAAACTTGATGAAACATATATATTTGAAATCAGTATTAAAATCTGATTCTTTTGATGTATCTATTGGTATCAAAATCCCGTTTTTTAGAGTTTCGGTTACTATTGAGCCGGGTCGTTCCTTACTTACAGTTCGTTACCACGAACTATTTGAAAGAGACTTTCTATAGTACATATCTCGATTTGCAACAATTTTAGAATGGCGTAAGAGAATTGTCTTTTAACAATCATTGATGGCAAGAAAACTTTTGACAAAGTATCTAATAGGGCACGAGTAATTTTTTACTTATTTCTCCTACTTATTAATAATCATTTTAGAGCTAGGGCGAGTGTCGTTAATGTTATAACTTAGCTCTTAATCAGTTCATTAAATGATATTGCCCTAGAGGAAACAGAAAACTTGTCCACCGCCCCTTACATTCATGTTTTCCAAAATCAGCTATGAGTGTAAATAAAACAGCTTATTTATACACTCTTTAAAGTATAGAAAGGCTTATTTAGAGTACCAATTGGGGAGATGTTAGTTGCTCCTAAGGGAGTTATAAGGATCTTCATGTTGCCTTTCTCCTCATTTGAAAAAAAATGACTATACCCCTATCGCCATTATTTGCGGCGGGCTTAAAAAAAAAATTATTCTCTTGAACTAGAAGACAATAAAACCCCGAGGAGTCAAAACTTTTTCAAAATAAATGACTGGAGAATTTATTCTTGTTTTTTCTTTTCAGGTTTGTACCCTTGAAAGTTTGAGAAAAGCAGAAACAATATTAGAAACACTGAAGACAGTTCGACCAAAACAGGAACAACCACGCAATCACTTCTACACTCTTGAAGTAGTTCAATTATATTGAATGTAAGAACAATCAAAAATTGAGTTAAGTTCTTTAGGGAAATATGAGAAAAGACTTCAAAAGCCAAACTATTTTCCAGTCTTGGTTCCCTATCACTGGAATCAGCGAAATATGTTATAAAACTTTAAAAGCAAGAACATCGATTTTTTTTCCTTTTAGAATTTGTTTTGCGTTACCATAAGGAGGAGGGGGAGGGTCAACATTTTCGGCCAGTCATAAAAAAAATCGTGGTGTGAAGACCCTGTGTTTTACTGTAGTTTTGCTAAAAAATCGACTTCAGTCGATAAAAATAACAAGTCTATTAGTATAGCTGTCAGTCTCCCTTACTCCCTCCGGAAGGATTATTTTTTCTAGTGGCACTTCTTACTCCAACAATTTTTTCTTATTCTTTCACTTTTAGATAATCTATTTTCAGTTTACAGCCTACTATTTAGAATGTACTTCATGAAACGAACAGTGAAAAAAGAGGAAAGAGCAACAAAGCTTAGGGAAAAGTAAATGAAGAACAAAAAACTCAAATATGTTCCAGTATACTGCTGCTTGCTTGGAACGGACCGGCGAAACAGAAAATATAAAGTAGGCTTTCACTCTCAACCACAGGTGCCACTATTTTGCCTATATTTAAACAGCAGCAACCAGGCAAAAGGAAACAACTAAAAGGTTTTTTTTTGCCGTCCAATTATTTGCTAAGAATATTAGCTAACAGGTATTTGTTTGGACAGCGGAAACAGAATTGTTAGCTAACAGAAATATTTCGCTTCCAATTTTCTCTAACAAGTATTCGATTTGTCAAAAATATTCTCTTAACAATGTTAACTAACAGTGTGTGTTGGAACAGTGGAAAAACCCCTTAAGTATAAAAGTTAGGTCTCGAACAGGTTTAAGGTAACTCCTTAAAAAATAAGAGTTATGTTGAAGAATAATGATCTGTGGCGGGCGAAGATAGTTTCAATAAGCAATATTAGGTCAGGGTTTTTCAGGACGAAACGATTAATGCATTGCTTTCTGATGATAAAAATTAGATTTTAAGCTCGTCCGAAAACTATGGCTTTAGTTGAGTTATCAGGCGTTTTTTCGCTATCATTAGTCTTTCTTCTCGAGGGAAGTTAATTTTTTGACCTTTTGTTGTTTCTCAAAAAAAGCAAAAAAGATCATTAGATAAAGATTCCTACGAAGAATCTTTAAAAATCTTAAGCATTTGTTACCACATCTCTTAAATCTTTTGTCTTTCAAATTTTTCGGTAATTTTTGTTTGAATGTTTGAGGCCTGCCAGGGCTTGCGATAAGGCTCATCTGAAACCTATGAATTATCAGAGTTATTTATCACGAATCTTCTTCCTCCTCAGTCTGAAACGCGATTAAAGAGCTAGGAGTAAATTGGAAACTTTAGGAAACATTACAATTTATAATAACGCGCATGATTTCCTAGAGTAGGCTTTGGGTTAAATAAGCTGAAAATAAGGAATAAAGAATCAGAAATACGTTTCCTTATTTTTTAGGATAATAAAAAGGAGATGTAACAACAACGTGTAGATCAGTAAAAATGATTTATTTGACTAGGATGCTTTTCGCTGGTCTTGGGCTACATAGACGTATCTAGGTGCCATTGGAACTAAAGAATTTACTAGAATATCCAGTGAATAAACGTGTTAATGGGATACTGAAACGCGCAAATATTTGCATAAATTTGAAGGTCAATTCCAGAGTTTAGCCTAGAAACCTGAAGAAGGTAAACCTGTAATATCTTACAGCTCCATGATTTGCCCTAACCTTGACGTACGTTAATATTAATCAGCGTTCAGAATTTATCAAAAGCAAAATAAGACATCATTTAAAAAGGGATAACAAAACATTTGAAAATACAGAAGAAGTTAAAAACACAAATATTAAGCTTTTTTCTTCTTCAGTGGTTAGCATTAAAGAGACTTCTTTTGCTGATGATGACAATTGATGAAATTTGAAAACGACTTTGTGAATAGAATACAGATTTAATAATCTATTTTCAAAATCCCTTGCGCTGTTTTTTTATCTCTCGTCAGCTGACGTTGCCACCACCATCAGGTGACGTTATCACAATGTTAATTATACCACGTCGACAGGATATACCGTTCAGAAGGCACAACGATTCTTCTCACTCTTTTTTCAATACGCACAAATATAATTTCAAACAGCACATAAATCTGAAGTAAGAATTCAATCAGTCAAATCTAGGTCATTTCGAACTTCGCTCTGCGTTAGGTGTTCTGTACTTCCATAAGAGCTTTTGTTAGTTCTCACTGTAGAGAAACTTCTTAGAAAAGATTGCTGGCGCATATCAGAAATGTATCTCGACAACTCTGACCTTAGGCGATCAAAAAAGGTCATGAACTCGGCCACCTCTTCTTCTTGGCCGAAGTCAAAATCCGCAGTTTCAACGGCCAAGCCCGAGTTGGCTTTGGTTACAAAGGCAAAACCGACGCCCATTGCCACGACTGCTAGAGCTGTACAGATTACTGGGACTAAGAACATCGAAAGATTCGTTTTCTTCGTGGCTGCAAATATGAATGCCGTTTTAGTTTATCATTCTTTAAGTCAGCGTCTTTATGAGGCAATCTCCCCGTTCAGTAAGCCTACTGAAATAATTTTTTTTTTTTTGTATTCAAGAGGTAACTGCAATTATTGAATTGCGTTCATTTGATCTTATTGAAACCTATTCAACTGATTATTGCTTAATGTATGTCAGAGCTGGATAAGTTATAATTCGCTCTTTTTAGATAGAAAATTCTTGCTGCATTTATCTATCAGGATAAACCAAAAAATTGTCTGTTAAAACTGTTCATAAAACTTGCTATGAAGCTGTAAGGTTTTTAAATCTAATGGTTTTTTCTTTCATCTCAATTATAATTTTGGTACGATAAAATCATTATAGACGTATTGAGCGAAAGTTAAACCAGTAAACCATTTCTTCCAACTTACAAATTACTGGCGTAAAATTGCTGTAGGAACGTCGTTTAAGAGAGTATAATAATTGCGCTTATTAAAAAGCAACTGCAATTAATTACAATAAGCTGCACTGAACCCGAGGAAAACCTTAAACCTTGTTTTAACATTCTATTCTAAAAAAGAATTATAATTTTTAAACTCCACAACAAGATAAAAATTACAAAGGTACCATCCAAGTAATTTATTTTGTTTTTTCTTGATTTTCGTGACAGAAAGGACAAATTCAATGACCATGGGTTTTTATCGTACTAAACGAACATTTATAATGCTAATTTTAATGTCAACCAAGGCCATATCCAGGGGGAGGGGAATTTGACCCCCCACCCCACCCGAAATGTGTGTTAGACTCGTAAAAACGCAACAAAAATGCATATATGATGCCGGTTTTAATTTTTTGTACCCCCCCCCCCCCCCGAAAAAAATTCTGGATATGGCCCTAGTTTTAGCTATCCGTTGTATTTACTTCCCACGAAAATCATGTATAGTTAATCCACTATAACAAAACTTAAAGAGCAAAATAGAGATTAAAAGTACAAAGAAGCCACTAATCGAGTTTAATGAAACAGGTAGATATTAGGAAACTCCTAAAATCAAATTGATAAACTTACAAAATTTGATACTTATTCCATTTTTTTTCGCTGACCATTACTGAACGAATTTACATGTTTAGATTTAATAACAGTGATGAAACCAATAGAAGAGAGGGAGATCACTCGAAATGATTTTTTAATTTTGTGCTATTGAAATCTTGTTGTTGGTCAGCAAACATAGTTACTATGTACAAAGTGAAATAGAATTTGTCAACATACATTTTTCTGCATCACATCTCGCCGGAGAGTAACATTTTTGCTTAAGGTTTATGTTCCCTGTCCAGGTTTTAGTAAGTTATTTCTCTGCTCTCCAACAGTTTTAACGTAAGAAAGACGTAAGAATACCGTTCGGTAGCTGAGGTTCAGTTCTATACATCGACCAAATAGAAATTTTGAAATTCGGTATACATGGCTTTTTGGATTAAAAATACGTTAAAAATTCGTGGAAATAATTAAAAGAGGGGCAATTTTCGTATCTTTTAAGCTAGTTTAGATCCTCTAGGAAAAATTCTTAGAAATATGACTAATGAATCCGCCTTTGTTTCTTTTGTCCTTTAAATGCAAGTCACAGGTGCTGACTTTTCACAAAATCGCATGTTTTAAAGGAGGAACAATATACCTTAATGGCAATTAACTCTGGTTGATAGTTTCCGTAGCATTTCCCTGTTCGGTTGTTTTATTTGAATCCAATTATTTTTTATTTGAATCCAGTTTTTGTACCCAGACATAGTAGACTAGTTTAGTTTAGTAACAACAATGCAACCTGGACCAATTTTCACGTAGCTCTTCAGAGTGTTATAATACCCTACAAAGCATATATAAAAGCACCTGTCAATTACTATACTGCCACACTGAAAGTAAAAGAAGCGCCTCATGTTTTTGTGTTTTCTTATTTTTCACCTTAGATATTTTAAGCGATCAGGTATGGACGAAAGAATTCTCCAAAACAGCAAACAAACACATTACCCGAACATATTGGGAAAACAAGCCCGACAATATCAAAGGCTGGCTGATCCCCTTTCTCATCCTCCATATACATGCGCTGTACTCTGTATATATTTATATATATATATATATATATATATATATATATATATATATATATATATATATATATATATATATATAGATTGCGCTTTATATAGACTATAGTCTGAAAATTTTTAAATTATTATATATTGATACGTTAGAGCAAAATTCTTATACTCTTCCAAACCAATTTGGGTTTCAAGTGCATATATGCTTCTGCAGCAGTTGCTAATAAACTAACTGATGCAATTGCCTCTAGTTCTCTATAGTCTGAGTGAGAAAAAGAGTGAGAAACATAATGCGAATTCCAAAAAGAGTTGTGAAAATCTAAGCTCATTTCAAGAAAGATTAAAATTTACCCTTTTATTTGACATGCCTCGTAAAGCAACGTTTTTAACGTTTAACATTAATTTTGTTTAACGAATTTCTAATCCCCAGTGATTTGTGGTTCAAGTCATGTCCGATTTGTCCGGGACAGTCAATGAAATACTTGAATTGCAAGGACTTATTGTTTTGATCATGATATATAACCATATTTGAAACGACAACATTTTCGACGATAATTTCCAGCAGGCATTTGATTAATTTAAACGTGTATTAGGCAACCCTGCGTCCGACAATTGAGCTTTAACTGCAAGGTAGAAATAAATGCAGAAAACCGAGAATATGTTTCCGAGTTGTATATCAGCTGACATTCGACTCACCTTCATAGATATTTACTTTGATATCCACTATCTCTTTGCTGACGCTGTTGGTTATTATAAGTGGTATTGTATAAGTACCAGGCGTCCTGAAGTAGTGGAAAATGGAAATCTGACATATTTTGGATGTATTCGGATCTGAACAAGATTCATTACCTAAAAAAAAATGAAAACAGTGGCGCGTTGAAAACTAAGATTCATTTCCTAAAATAAAAGAAAACAGAAATCAACACTAACTCAAAGATATAAAATAAAAAATTACATTTAGACTGGTGTCAGAACGAAATTCGAAATTCATTTTTATTTAAGTCTTGCGACCGGTAACAAGACTGTTGCTGACAGGTTGGTTTTGTTTTACCGACGGGAAGAACATTGGTCATCGTTATCAGCGGTCTTTAGTTGGACAACGACAAGAGAAAGTTTCCTCGGAAACTTAAATTTCATCTCAGAAGTTTACCAATCCTCCCCCCCCCTATGAAGGTATTTTTTCTAACTTTAAGTCAACTCTGCCTTATTAAAGAATTCTGCCTTCTTCTTTGACTTATAGTACCTAAGGTCCATGAAACAGACATTACTCCATATTTACTTTGTTAGGAGAGCGCGGAGAAAGAGAACAAAAAGTGAACAGCCACATTCCTATTCAGGTACACGAAGAAGAGGATAAACACACTGAGTTGAGTGCAAGCTTTAAATCTGTGAGGCATAGCAAGGGATGTAGTTGTGTACTACCATCAGGAAAACGCCTACACTTTTCGTGCATCTAGAATAGAATATATTTATTCACTACAATAGCTGGAGGTAACATGAACATGTCAAAATTAAAAAAAAGATACAAAACAAAGAGTAAAAAAAAACAGGAACTAAAAATTTTACATAGTAAGTGACACTTCAAGTGTCGTAAATAGAATTTATAGATGTCAAGAGTCACGCCACATGGCTCATGATTATTACAGTGACCATATATTATACAAGGTTGTATCAATTACACACATTAATGAGTATAAAATACTATTTAAAGATAAGCAAACGCTCAAATCAAAATAGCAAACGCTAGCGCAGGTACGTCATGTACACAGTAAAGTGTATAAGAATGAACATAAAAATCAATAATATAACACTTACAGGCAAATCTATGAAGTAAACTACATCAACCGTTAATTTCTTCTTAAAGCGATATCATTAAAATGCCCTGTAAAACAAGGGACAAATGATTTGCGATATCTCGGTACTAGGTGCTGGGTAAGTCATTAATTGTGGATAATTATCATTGTTTTGTCGGAGTCTAGTGTTCGGTCTTTCAGTAGGGGGGTTGTCAAGGTCGGGTAATAAATTACGACAAGTTGGAGAGTTCAAACAATTTAGTCCAAATCGGTTTGTCAACACATGTCTACGAGTATAACTAGTGAATTCAAGTTCAGTTGTTTATGTTCATCATGATATGTTGAGTATTTGCTTCCAAGTATGAATTTTTACAGTTTTTTTTTGTACCATTAAAACCTATCTGCTTGATCTTTCGTCAGCCCGGATGCCAAGCTGGACATGGATGTTCAAGAGAAGGTCTAACGTAGCTGCAGTATACAGACTATAAAACCCATCAGTTGGCATACTAAATCCCTTCAGGTTGGAAAAAGAATGTAATAGTGGGGTGCCTTTTTTATTCAGATAGTCAACGGGCGAATTCCATCTTAAATCTTTGCCAAAAGGTGTTCCAAACATTTTAACTGTTTTTCCATCGGTAGTAGGGAATCGTAGGAAGTGTAGCTGACAAGTCTAATCTCCTTTACTAGGTTTAGGTGGAACACTATTATCGCAACACAGGTAAAGTTTGAGAAGTTCGATAAGCCACCTTGCTTAATAAATAGTAAGCAGAGTGATTCTTGTCACTAACATCCAAAGTCTAAGAAGTAAAAACTTAAAAATAATACAATATCATAATAATCAGCTTTTATGCTAATTCCATATTGGTAAATTGAATTAGTTTTGAAGTTATTCATCACAAGTTCTTATCATAAGACTATTTGTGTAACTTCAGAAAAAGATAAAATACATCTTGAAAGTTTTGTGATATTGTTACAAATTATGCCTTCGAACTCAACATACATGAGAACCCTTAAACCAAGCTTCTACAAGAATACAAATTCTACCGTTTTTCCTGCAAGTGGTCTTTACGGATTTGCTTTTTTTTTTTTTTTTTTTATTCAATAAAAGTAAACGTATCAACTGAGTGTTATTTTCATTATGGCAGATACCAAGCGTGAGCACAATGGGCAGGGATTGGAAAGAGATGCAACTTCCTGACGATTACGATGATTTCCGTTTGTTTTAGGGTTTAATATCACGTTTTACTTTCATGTAATAAAATAGGGTATGGGGGAAAACAGTATGGGGGAGGGCACCCGCCCTCCCCCCATATGTGACGGCCCTGCAAGCAAGCAAAAATACTTAATATTCATTTTGCAAAAAAAGTTGCATTTAATGTTATTTTTTTTTCAACTGATCCCATGCTGTCTGGGACTTTCTTGAGGATCCATACCAACTATAAACTAGTCAGTTAATCAACCTGAGGCCAGAACACTGGTGAAGAGCTCCTCTTACATCCCAGTCTTTCTGAACTTCCTACTTTTTCCATCTTTCCTTATATTTTACATGTTATAAGTAGGAAGCGACAAGTGTAGCTTCCAAACGAAGGAAAAAGTCATAGAAGAGCGCTTAGTCTTACTGACTGTCAGTTTTACCTATCCTAATTAAGCTTTTTTATCAATAAAATTCTCAAGTCAGTCTGTTTGACAGTCGGAGGGTTTAGTCTCAGTTCTAAGGCACTTAAGTCGTCAAAATTTAAACCGTTCAAGAGTTGTTGTTAAAATACGGTTAAAAAAAACAAATGAAAGTGGGTGTAATTTAGTCCCTTGCAGCGAACCGCAAAAATCTAAAAATCCAGATGGCTCACGGTCAGTGAGTTGGTCGCACTAAGATCTTTAAAAAAAGAAACGAGCAAGTATATGTACAACAAATGGCCTCAACGTAAGCCCTGTCTTGTTCTAAATGTTTAATGATGGTCTTGTTCTAAATGTTTAATGATGGTATCCAACATTGCAACCGAATTATTAACAGCACCATGCCCTAGTCTAAATCCAATCGTTGGGAATCTAATCTTTTATGTCCTCAAATAAACATTAAAAACTAAAACTTTCAAATCCTTTCAGAGAGTCAGAGTTTTGAGAGAAAATTTCGAAGTATTTTTCAAACAGTTTCTTACAAAATAAACGCGCCATGTTGTCACCATCAGACAATGACAGGGTATCACGCCTGACATGATCTGAGAGCCATTCCTTGTAGATTTATCTGTTCTGGTGTGTAGGGCCTGTACGCCATATATTTTTTTTCTGTTTCGAATAAACTGGTTTGGTGCCCGAACAACACACAGGTGGTCACTTATACCTGACGGAGGTAGCGTAATTTGAGTATTATAATATTCTGGACAGTTGCTAAAAATAAGATCCAACATACGTTGACCTCTTGTTGGCACATTGACAACTTGGTTAGGTGACACAAAATTGCTTAGCCATTTGGGATCCAAATCGTTAAAGATGCCACACATTATGATACTGGTGTTAGGAAACAAGGATTGTACATTGTCAGTGCGCTGCTTCAGTTACAAGGTCACGTCAACAAGGGTCACGGGGTAGATAATGGACAACGCACATCACCAGTAGTGCTATTTGCTTAGGTAGCTTCTTAGGCCTGTGCCACATGAGAACTCTAGCTTTTTACCGATGATCGACAAATAACACAAACACTACCACCATGTGTTACTGCAATTCCATTAGGCATTATTCTTGATTTGAAATAGATATCATATCCGTCAAATGTAACTAACTCATCAGTCGCGGACCACCATTCACAGATAAAGGCAATATCAACGAGTTTATTTCTCAAGCATAATTCAATCTCTTCCATTTTGTTCATAAGTGACCGACGTTTCACAGTAGTATTTCCGGAAAAAAATAAACATGAACGAAGTTATTTGCACTGTGGTCTTGAATTCACTTCCAACAAACTGAATCGGTTCCAAGTTGGGAAACACTGGAAGTATGGTTTGAAAGATGGTCGAATCTTCGATTCCTCTGAAATTTCGAACCTGTTTGTTGTTCGGACCGGACGGATTGGGTAATACTGGTTAATGCAGACTTGCTAAATTTTTCAGGAATTCAAGAGGAAAGGCTGGTAGTATGGAGGGAGGGAAAGGCATCAACTTCTTTGAAACGGGCGGCTTGAGATTCAAGTTCATAATCGAGACTGGGGAACAGGGCTTCCACTATCCCCGAATTTTCGGGGATTTCCCCGAAAATCTATGTGTTTCCCCGAATTTTTTTTTTCTCCCCGAATCCCCGAAATTTCCCCAAAAATCAATCATGGTCACAACCCTAGCAAATATTATTTTAAATACCATAATTTATAACTACTCTCTTGTTCGTTAATTTTCGTCTTCTGTGTTACTTTGCACAAGAACCAGACTGATACAATTTAAGTATATTCGGTTCTTCATATGTTCACAAAAGTATCATTTTCCTGAATTTAGTTTAAACCATTTCGACCTGAATGTAGTATTCCGAATGCTATAACATTTTCACATTTACATCATTCGTGGTCATGACAATCTTGACAAGATTAGTCAAGAATTATACTTGGTGGTTTAACGGAAGAACGAAACGTTCAGTTGCAAGTTGGAATTTGGGTTTTGAAATTGAACTTGTAGAGAAGAAGAATTATTTAAAAAGCCGAATCGTAAATTTAATTTTTGTTTTCGGTTTCCATTTTTGGTTTTGGACGTATTGTAATAAGGTTTAATACTTAATCATTAAAAACGTGATACATTGAAGGAATTTATCTTTTTTCCAGGAATTCTTACCGTTTAAATTTTTGTTTCATTCGGCGTGTAAGAATTGGTGGCCCGTGCTTACCTCCCCCCCCCCGGAAAAAAACCCGGCGGAAAATGCCCCCGGCACATACCATTCCCCGAATAATACCCCCCGTGGAAAATAAGGCTATCAAAACTTGAGACTTCAATTTGATTTTTTTCCGTAGGAGGGAGGAATTTTGGTGTTTGTGTATTATACGCCACTCGCTTAAGTTCATACCGTGTAAAACATGAGAGCCAATCGGTTTCTTTATTTGTTTCTTTCAGCTTAGCATGAGACAAGACAAAGACAAATGACATAATAGATAGGAAAAATATAATTTGGGCTTATACTTGCACATAAGAGGGAGGGGGTAATGTATTTGGACAGTTTGAATTCAGAAAACAATTCTTCCTTCATAATATCCAGAATAATTGTACCTAACACATCTTCCTTGCAGACCCGCTATATTTTACCCCCCCACCCATCTAATGTGCAAATATATAGTCCAAATGTGTTTCTAAAGCAACGGAGAAACCGATGTAATATCAAGTTTTGCACCTCGTAAATTTGAGTGGGTACCGTATAACATACAAGTGGCGGAATTACTTATGGAGAGAGAGCTGGATTTCCCGGTATTATCAAAAAACAATCAGAAATTAAAAATAGAAAAAACAAGTTTTTTCAACTGAAAGTAAGGAGCATCATCAAAACTTAAAATGACCAGGAGTTATTACGTATATGAAATGAGTTGCCCCCTCCACAAGACCTTGCTCTTTACACTAAAGTTTTGACTTTTTGTTCTAATTCTTTAGGAACGATTCTTGAATCACAATGGCTGTTTAATTAGCCTAGAACAATAAGCTTTGTTTTAAAATTGTTAAAAAAAACAACTTTATTAAAAAAAAACTAACGTAAAGAGCGAAGTCTTGAGGAGGAGGCAGCCCCTTTAATATATGTAATAATTTCATTTCGTATTAAGGTTTTCCATTGCTCCTTACTTTCAGTTGAAAAACTTGTTGTTTTTATCTAATTACTTACAGATAGTATTTGTTAATGGGAAACAGAAGTTTTTTAAAGAAGAGTAAAGAGCCTCAATAAACCAAAAATGAGCAGAAAGAAAGTGAAATCATCTCCAAAGTAAAAACTATGGAGTCTAATAGAAAAATAAAAAGATTTAAGATATTTTCTTATATGAAAGAGATTATGTCAATAAAAAATGAACGGAAATTAATATAAAAAACTTTTTCAACAAATAAAGAAGTTTTAAGACTCTAAGGAATAGATATCAGAGTATGTATATCAAACTGACAATGCATGGTTATTTGTTTTTTTTTTTAATTAAAGTGCAAATTATTGTCGGGCAAATTATCAAGCAGCTTGTGGTAGAACTGTAAGTAAGGATTGACCCGGCTCAATAGTAACCAAAACTCTATAAAACAAAATTTTGATAACAGCAGATACGTCAAAAGAATCAAATTTTTATGTTGGGTTCAAACAAATAAGTTTCATCACACTTAGTCTTAATCGTCAAAAGTTACGTGCTTGTAATAATTTTCCATATTTTCGAAAAAAGGGGGAAACATCCCATAAATATCATAGAACCCTAATGAAAATCACACCATCAGATTCAGCGTATCAGAGAACCTTACTTTAAACGTTTTAAGCTCCTATCTGCAAAAATGTAGAATTTGTATTTTTTGACAGAAGAAAGATCACGAATGCGTCTTTATTTGTTTCTTTGTTTTCCTCCAGGGTTGATCGTATCGACCCAGTTGTCCTAGAATATCGTGAGAGGGCTCATTTGAACGGAAATTAAAAGTTCTAGTGCTCTTTTTAAGTAACCAAAAAAATTGGAGGGCCACTTGGCCCCCTCCCACACTCAGTTTTTTCCCGAAGTCACCCAATCCAAATTTTGAGATAGCCATTTTGTTCAGCATAGTCGAAAATCTTATTTATATGTCTTTGAGAATGACTTAATCCCCGACAGTTCCCGGGGGAAGGTCTGCGAGTTATGAACTTTCCCCATTGTTTACATATAGCATTGGTTATTATTAAGCATACAGGCGTTTTCAGGATGAAATTTTTTCTAGTGGGGGGTCGGAGTAGGGCTTACGGGGGAGGATCTTTCCATGGAGGATATTTCCTTGGAGGAAGGGACATTTTCATGAAGGGTGGGCCAGATTTCCCATCATTATTTAAAAAAACGATCAGAAATTTAAACAAAAACAAGTTTTTTTTTCAATTGAAAGCAAGGAGTAACATTAAAACTTAAAACGAACGGAAATTATTAAGTGTATGAGAGAGGGTTCGCCCTCTAGTCAATACCTCGCTCTTTACGCTAAAGTTTTTTAGTACTTTCAAAAGAGCTATCTATTCTAATTAACCGACCTTGGTGGTTCTGGGGTTTGTGATTCTAGCAAAATTCGAACTTCAGCGTAAAGAGTGAGGTTATTTACTAGGGAGTGAAATCCCTGATTTACATAAGAAAAATATATAAATATAAGATATTCGTTAAGTAAATTAATTCTTAAGCTACGTCAGAACAACAGTTCGAGAAAGCCAATTAGCCAAAAAAAGGAAAATTAATATGTGAAGTTTGTTTTATAACTATTCATAGACGGTGAGCCAAAACCAAAGCTGCATTAATTCAAAAACGTTCAGAAAGTAACTAAAAAAAACAAGTATTTTTAACTAAATGTAAGGAGCGACATTAAAACAGTAAATGAACAGAAATTTTTCCGTATATGAGAGGGTCTTCCCTCTCCTCAATGCCTAGTTACTTACGCTAAAGTTTGTTATTGTTTAAAAAAATAAAGTTGTGAGACAGAGTCAAATGGAAAATAACACGATCAGATTCAGCGTATCAGAGAACACAACTATAGAGGGTTAAAGCTCCTATCTGAAAAAATGTGGACTTTCCCAGAAGATGTATTTTTTCCATTTGGATGGCAACTATGCTCCCTTACACACCCTTTTCTCCCCAAAATAGTTTGCTTAAAAATGTAGAGCTACCTTGGCCATTTTGTTCAGCATAGTTGAGAGACCAAATAACTTTACCTTTGGAGTTAATTTGACCTCCCAAAGCCCCTGGGGAAAGGTCTTGAAAATATAAAATTTGCCCATTGTTTACGTATAATATTTGTTATTAGAAAGTATGCATACTTTTCTCGGGTAAAGGTTTGAATTTTCGGCTGGAGGATTTTCCACAGAGAGAACTTACCATGGGGAAGGAGGTTTCCGGGGGATCAAACTTTGAGGGGAAATTACACTGTGGAATTTGCCAGCACTTCTAAACTAAATTTTTTTTATTTGTTGTAACTTTCTATTTGTTGACCCAATCTTACGCTTAGGGATGTAACCTAACCAAAACCAAATACCTTTTTTTGCTCCTTCAACCCCAAAAAACTAAAGTTTAAACATTTTTCACGGAGTGAACAATACCTCACAAGACAGCGGAAACTTGTTTTTCATTAGGATTTCATTAGATTCTAGATGCGGTTCTTCGCGTGTTTGCTGGATTCATAACAAGTACCCCGTTTTTTCTGTGGGGGTATTTTCTGGAGGGGGGGGGGTAAACACCTAAAACCTTATAATCAGTATGAAAAACCAATAATGTGTCAATTGTCGTCAAAATTCCATTTTTAATTTTAGTTTGAATCTACTTGTTTATTTTAGTTCTTGTTTGCTTTAAATTTTAATGTTGCCCCATACTCAAAGGTTGAATTTTTTATGTTTAATTTACCTATATAGAAACCGTAAACAATATTTGTTAATGAATTACTGAGATTAATGACTTAATGAAAAACTGCTACTGGTATTTACAGTTCACTATTTTGAAGACAATTTTGAAGGTTTCGCCGCAGTATTAGCAATATGTGTTTTCAGCTATGGTTTCCAATCCCGTGCTCTGACTCTAAAACTCACTCTGTAAAAGAAATTATTTACCACGCGGATCCAAGCCCCACTTGAGCCTGTAAACGAAACTAAAACCAATTTTGGCTCCCAAATTTTCGCAACAAAATTCCATTTTGTTTTTTCCCCGAAAATTCCCCGAATCTTGAAGACTTGTCCCCGAAAACTCCCCGAATTTTTAAAACTTGTCCCCGAATTTTAAGATTCGAGAGTGGAAGCCCTGCTGGGGATAGCTGTCTTTGGCGGCCTTGCATCAATAGAGGTGTATTTTTTTCGTTCTCCTTTTTTTGGACCTCGCAATACTGTCAAAGAACGGAACTTTTTTCTTCTGCGGAAAGTAGGGTGCACATTAAGACAACAGTTCTTGAAACGAAGGTCATGAAAAAACTTTTTACATGGGTTTTTTTTAGGCAGAACACAACACTTGTCACGTTTAGGATTATGCTGGACATGCTGGTTATCTTTACAAACATCAATGCTATGGAGTTGGTGGTCAACTCTTTCAGGTTCTTGCAGATTTCGTTCACCAACTATTATTAACAACTATCTCTGACGGTTCTATTTCAAGCATGCATTCTATACCCGACTCTCTTCCTGATGTTTATCAATGACAAGGATGAAAATCTTACGAATGAACCTCACGATTATACAGATGATCCGAAGAATTAAATTGTAATCCTTAAGTACGGCATTCCGTATGAACATCATTTTAAGCTTCGGGCTGACCTCGTAAAGACTGGAGATATGGCAGATCGTAATTTTTTCTGCAACCCAAGAATTACCGATTTCCAAACCAAGAACAGTGAAATATAATACTGATTTCATATTTAAAAGAGAATATACAATAAGAGTCAATGAGTTTTCGTATTCTAAGAGTGAATTTCGCGTCAGATCTCATGTGGACTAACCACATGAGTTAAGTGATGTAATTCTGTGTCTTGAAAGGATGAATTATCGACCGATACATAAACCTTCTTCCAGATCAATATATCACTTCCTATCCACACCCTGCATTAGACCCGTAGTGAATATACCCGTCCTCTTTTTGCCGATACCCTAAAAATTCATAGCGTTCCTCTTCAATGAACAAGAAATCCAGCAGTCTGAGCGACAACATCTGATAAAGACGAAGAATCGTCTCAACTAATACAGTAGTGCCTCGAGGTGGCATCCATGTCAATGCTTTTCAAGGAGATGCATTATCGTCCATAGTAGTTGATGACACTCACGCCCACTAGAATTAGTCCGGTCACCGTCAACATCTACTCACCGTCGTACTGCTTCTCAGGGCTACATACAGAAAGGTTGTCACTAGGAATATACAATATTCTGAGATTCACTTGCGAAAAGTCCCAAAGGTGAAAAAGCACTTCCAATATATGAGATAATAGTAGTATATGTGCTTAATATACTTTTCGAGGGCAATGTTGAAGGTATATGTTTTTCCCAACATTTTAAGCTCTGGACTGAAATGCAAAGGAGTGGTAGCCCTGACTTACAGTAGGAATGTCCCAACAGGAGTACCTAACATAGATCTTTGTTAAACGCACTGTCGTCATGTCCAATGTCCTTCGAGCAAATGTTATCCCAAAAAAAGATTTCCTTAGTTGTTTTAAGCGGAGGTAACAAATATATTTTCTATATAACATATATAAAAAAGTGGATGAGGGTGAAGACTAGTGACGTATCTCCAGATGGTAAAGTCCTGGAACCTAATAGCAAAGGAAGATCAGAGTACAGCCGAAATATAAGTAAAAAAATTGAATCCGAATTATAACTGCTAAAAAAAAAAAAAAAAAAAAAAAAAAAAAAAAAAAAAAAAAGAAGACCCGTGTTATAATTAACGAATTGTTCGATTTAAACTAACTTCAATTAACAGGGATATTTTCATTATGCATGTAGATATTTTAGTAACAGAATTGAAAAGAAAATCTTGGGTGTAGTTAAAAAAAATTAACCCTAAACTTGTAGGTTCGTTGAATATTAATGTTGCAGAAATTAAAGTTATTATAACAAACTACCAGCGGACAGAGGGTTAGTTTACCAAAAACCTGGTTAGAACTATGATTAAAAGTAGTTTTTTATAGTTTTATACTAGCACAATACAGGTAACCAGAGTTGAATTTTCGTAACTTCAGTGTTTTCTAGCCGTCCCCTATTCTCCAAACGATTCTGGAGCTCTGCCTCAACCCCCAGTTTCTTTTAAATTCAAAAAATCATCATAGTAAAAAACGACTTAACAAAACCCTGTGCCACTTTTAAGAAGCAGAACTCCTAAAATTACTCTGACATACCCCACACACCCTACCTATTTTGGTATCGCATCTCTTAATGTAATATATCTTTGGTATATATATGATAGTGACCAAGGAAAGAAATATTCTTTGAGGGGGGGGGGAATAAGCTGTTCAAAACAAATAACATAATTCAAACTGAATACATGCTTAGCAATGAAAAAAAGCGAAAAAAATACTTTATGTCACAGGCCTAAAAAATACTAACCAGTAATATTATAACTGCCAACATATATTTCCCAGCAGTAAAGAAACATCGAAGATCCGTTACAAGTAACATCAATATGATATACCTCACCATGTTTTAACCAATTTTTTCCTGCTATGCTTATATTTGACACAGGATCTGAAAAAATAAAAAAAAATGAGAGGAACAATATTTCTTAAAAACTCTAGTTCAGCGTTATTCTAGGAACTCAATGAAAGTGGACTGTAGATAACAATGGTATAAGGCAAGGAAACGAACATTTTTTGTCCTTTTTTTTAAAACGTTTGATTTTACACCTTTTAGAGATTAAATATCTTTAAATGAAAAACCTTACCTTAAACTTTGCATCTTGATCGATCGGTTTTTTTTTTCATTATATTATCATTAAAACACTACTAATTCTCTTGGCTTTTCGGATCGCTACACAATGGTCTGAACTTCAGAAAAAATAAAATTAATTTGATTTCTTTATTCTAACGCCATAGACTGATGCACTAACCCATTTATAAGCAAGGCTGATCCAACAATTCAAAACTTACGCACAACGTGGGTACCCAAAAACCCCAGATCTCAGCCAACAGAGACAGGTACATCCAACACCCTCACTCCCACGTACTATCTTTGTTTGTAACACTGCTGAATCGGCATGTTCCTTTCCACAGAGAGCGAGAACCAACGTCTTAAACAGACGGCTTTAGTAATTGAAGCACGAACAGCCTCCTTAAAAAGAGCCAAATTTCTGCCGGGTAGTCCGGAAAATCAATTCTGCTTATGAGCATTGCGGTTAAATAGAAAAATCGACATATGGATAGAAAAGAAAAGAGGATGTCTTAGAATTTAAGTGTCACTTCAAAACGTCATCTACTTGAGCAATCTAGTATGCCCATCAAATAATCCATCTGGTTATAAAGTCAGAGGCTTTCTGACCGAACGCCGCGGGTGAGGGTAAAGCATATTATTTTGCTTTGGCGTTTCTACAACATAAACTTAGCATACTGCAATTAGAAAAAGAATCTTTTTAAATAAGTGGGTAGAAGAGAGAAATACTAAACGGATTCAAACTGTATACAAATACCTCTAGCTTCCAAAGCAACACCAAACTTTCCGTACTTGAAGTCTGGAGAGATGCTTAAGGAATCGTTTCTACTAGAAATTATTGAAACATCTCGTAGAGATCTTCCGTTACTAACAGCACTAGAAACACTGTTGGTAACAACCCTCGGCGATGAGGAAGTACTTGTAGAATTCGTTGTCGTAACTATAGTAACAGTCGTTGCTTTAGACGTTGTCGGGATTGAAGTAGTAGTAGTTGTGGTCGACGTTGTTGTGATAGGAGTCGGCGTCGTAGGTGGTGGAGGAGGAGTAAAATCTGCCAAAACTTGCACTTGCACTTCATACTTCTGCAAATATTGAAATTACAAATATATTTCGGAAAAATGGAGCATTGAATTCAGGTGCTTAAAGCTCAGAGACTGTAAAACAGTAACCATTCGAGCAGCAACTATTTGTGATCACTGACTGCGAATTTTCATCAAGAATATTTTATTTTTCGCAAAAGTGAGTTATCACCATCATCTTGAATATAAAAATCTTCTCTTTTTTTTTTTATCTAAACATCCATTTTATCAAAGTCACTCCAACTTCAGTCACTCCGATTTTATCTTAGCGATTTTTCTCTCATGGGTATAATTTTATCTCACGGACATAAAAAATAAGATTTTCATTCAATATTTTGGAAACATAAATCACGATTTTTTTTTTTAAGGCTGATTTTTTAAGGTTCTTAGAAAAGAAAATCAGCTGTCAAATTTTGAAAATGCTGTAAAATTTCATATAATTTATTATTGCCACAACGCAGAAAGCTTTCGTTTATCGCACAATAATGTGGAGTCTTTTCAGTAAAAATAGAAAACGCAGAATCATTTTACTGCTCCACATCAGCAGGTTTACATATTGACAGTCTCATTAAGAGTTTAACCAAACTGGGGTTCTTAGCACGAATAAACTGAGTGCACAGCTTTTCCTAAAATGGGCTCTACTATTAATAATGCTAAGGACAAAAGAAGGAATTCTAAAAAGCGTGTTGAGTGCAATATTCTAAATCTTTTTGTTTATCTTATGATTTCAATTAAGAGTCAAAATGAAAACAAACTGAAAAATGCAAAATTGTGTTGCCGGTTCATAGCAATGCAAAGCCAATATGTTGTATTTTCTATAAGTACTCGGCAATGCCGTGTCGGGGAGGGGGTTTTACCAGGTTTGAACCTCCCTCCTCCCGAAATTTTTGACTGACTGATAAAAACGTAGCAAAAATGCATATAAACGAATTTTTGATGCGTTTTTGTAACTCCCGAGCAAAAATTCCTGGATACGCCATTGGTGCTCGGGAAGTTTTACCCAATGTTTACATAGCCTCGTATTGGCATAAAACGGCCGTTTTTAATTTTTCGTCTGATCTCAGTCGTTTCCAGCTAAAAAATTCATGCGTCATGGCGGTTCAACGGCTACGTTTCAAAATTCTGACTATACCACTGAAACATACACACGTTGAAGAAGAACTAAGAGTTTTCATACACAACATTACACAAGTAAAAGAATTGGATTTAGACTAAGAAATATGTACTGAAAAGGAACATTTAAATAATTAAAAATAAGCATATCCCCAATTCTGTGGTTAGATATCTTTCTTGCCCTTGGCATTTTAATAGATGAAATGAACCAATTTGATACAATATTTTTTGTTTATTTTGCTGTATCCGGTGTGTGCGCGTCGTTTTGTATGGGGAAAAAACACAGCTGTATGGGCCAAGGGATAGCACAGTAGTTACACATAAACTCATTTCCTTCTAAGTAAGAAACAACTAATCTTGGGATAACAAAATATGGTATAATTATGAACTGCTTATCTTCTGAATTAAAAAACAGAATTAATGATCCAGCTTTTTTCTTCTTTTTTTAATTTTTTAAATCCCACCTCCTTTCCTCTCGGTGACATAATAATCTTTTTTACTTAATTTCAAAGTTTAATGTCACCTACACTAATTTAAAAACGTCTTTTATTTTTTAAATTGAGTAGCCAAACATAATAGATTAAGACAAGGTATGCTAGTACAAATATTGAACTTGATCAATCATAGGCAGCGCGCTAGCGCTGCCTATGTAAACAACGATGTGGCCACAATGTTTTTTTTTTTCTTTCTTCGACAGGCACTTCATAAGGAAGGGGTCGTCGTAGAGACAAAAGGGGCTCATTCGATTGGAAATCGGTAGTTCTAGGGCCCTTTTTAATAGTCGAAAGTGATTGGAGGGCAACTAGCCCCCCCCCCACGCCCATCATTCCCCCAAACACATCCAATAAAAATTTCGAGATAGCCATTTTGTTCAGCGTAGTTGATTTCCAGATAGAAAATGTGTTTTGAGGAGGACACTCCCCCATAACTCTCAGGGCAAGGGTTTTAAGTTATGCCCTGGGGGCATATAAAATTTTTAAAGGCGTTGTCGTAGAAACTTCTACACAGGCTAATTCGATTGGAAATTCGAAGGGCTAGTACCCTTTTTAATATCGAAAGTGACTGGAGGGCACCTAGCCCCCCCCCATACCCATCATTCCCCCAAACACATCCAATCAAAATTTTGAGATAGCCAATTTGTTCAGCGTAGTTGATTTCCAGATAGAAAATATGTTTTTGAGAAGGACACTCCCCCACAACCCTCAGGGCAAGGGTTTTAAGTTATGCCCTGGGGCTACATACGGTTTTTACATAAGGCGTTGTCGTAGAAACTTCAAAAAAGGCTCATTCGATTAGAAATTCAAAGGGCTAGTACCCTTTTTAATAGTCAAAAGTGATTGGAGGGCAACTAGCCCCCCACGCCCATTACTTCCCCAAACACATCCAATCAAAATTTTGAGATAGCCATTTTGTTCAGCGCAGTTGATTTCCAGATAGAAAATATGTTTTTGAGGAGGACACTCCCCCACTACCCTCAGGGCAAGGGTTTAAAGTTATGCCCTGGGGGCATATAAGGTTTAAATAGAACGCGTTGTGGTAGAAACTTCAAAAAAGGCTCATTCGACTAGGAATTCAAAGGCCTAGTGCCCTTTTTAATAGTCAAAAGTGATTGGAGGGCAACTAGCCCTCCACACCCATGATTCCCCCAAACACATCCAATCAAAATTTTGAGATAGCCATTTTGTTCAGCGGAGTTGATTTCCAGATAGAAAATATGTTTTTGAGGAGGAAACTCCCCCACTACCCTCAGGGCAAGGGTTTAAAGTTATGCCCTCGGGGCATATAAGGTTTTTATAGAAGGCGTTGTCGTAGAAACTTCAAAAAAGGCTCATTCGATTGGAAATTCAAAGAGCTAGTGCCCTTTTTAATAGTCAAAAGTGATTGGAGTGCAACTACCCCCTCCCCACGCCCATAATTTCCCCAGACACATCCAATAAAAATTTTGAGATAGCCATTTTGTTCAGCATAGATGGTTTCCAGATAGAAAATATGTTTTTGAAGAGGACAATCCCCCACAACCCTCAGGGCAAGGGTTTTAAGTTATGCCCTGAGGGCATATAAGAACGATGTTGGCACAATGTACTATTTATTATTTTTTTTCCTTTAGAGCAGGGCAGTTCATATGGAAGTGGTCGTTGTAGAAACTTCAAAAGGGGCTCATTCGATTGGAAATTCAAAGGGCTAGTGCCCTTTTTAATAGTCGAAAGTGATTGGAGGACAACAAGACCCCCCCCCCCACGCCCATCATCCCCCCAAACACATCCAATAAAAATTTTGAGATAGCAATTTTGTTCAGCGTAGTTGATTTCCGGATAGAAAATATGTATTTGAGGAGGATACTCCCCCACCGCCCTCAGGGCAAGGTTTTAAGTTATGCCCTGGGGGTATATAAGGTTTTTATAGAAGGTATTGTCGTAGAAACTTCAAAAAAGGGCTCATTCGATTTGAAATTCAAAGGGTTAGTGTCCTTTTTAATAGTCGAAAGTGATTAGTGATATTTTTTGTTGTTGTTTAGACCAGGGCACTTCGTATCGAAGGAGTTGTCGTGGGAACTTCGAAAGGGGCTCATTCGATTGGAAATAGAAAGGACTGATGCCCTTTTTAATAGTCGAAAGTGATTGGAGGGCAACTAGTCACCCTTGCACTACCCCCCACCTAAGCCCCCCCTCCCCTTTGCCCATTATTTTTAAAAACTAAATGTTGCCTAAAGATTAAATCAAAATGCATTGTGATAATGCTAATTCCCAATAAGGCATCTCAGCAGTATCCCAAGTACGACTGAGGGTACTATGTTCAAATTTTTGGGGCTACTTCCGCTCTTGAAATTTAACCAAATCAAAATAGCGTAAGTGTATCCAAGCTATCAAAGAAAGTAAACCTTTGCGAATGGTATCAAGTTTTCCATTTCAGGTCAACTAGAGAAGGTATGAAACTAAATTAAACACTACTATTTGTTCCAGATTTTTAAAAGGGTGTATGTTGTTAAAAATTGATGACAATTTTTTTCCAGAATACAAATAGTAGGCCAGACTATAAAGTCTTAAAAGATGAAAAGATTTAAAGTGTTATTTTCTTTTTCCCTGAAAAAACTATGTCAATATAAAACGAACAGAAATTAATTAAAAAAACTTTTTCCACAAAATAAGTTTTTCAACAAAATTTGCACTTTACTAAAAAAATACAAATGAATGTGCATTGTCAGTTTAATATAAATATAATGATATTTAGTAATCAAATGTTAATATTATTTGATTTATTAAAGTTATAAAAGTAAAAAATATTTATATTTTTTTCAGTAAAGTGCAAATTTTGTTCTGGCCTTGGGAAGGCATAGGGGTTTTGCGCCAAACTTATGTTAATTTCTGCTCGTTTTGAGTTTGACTCGGTTATTTATTGTAATTTCTGTTCGTTTTGGGTTTCATTTATTTATCGATGCTGATTTGTGGTAGTTTCACGATTGGTAGATTATTTGATTTGATTTTTGATCATTTTCTGTTTAATGGAGTTCTTTACTTTTCTCTGAAAAACTTATTTTGTGGAAAAAGTTTTTTTAATTAATCTTTTTAAAAAGGAGTATTCGCGTTCTTTATAATTTTCTCTATTTTTATCCTATATTTTCTTGTCCCCCTCCCCTTTTCTCCTTTTACCTTGTTCTTTTTTTTCTCTTATTAATAAATAAATTCAACCAAATACTATCACCAAAAAACGGCTCTTCTTCTATTTTCTCCTCCTTTACACCTCTGAAATTTAAAAAACTAAATTATTCCAATATAAAATTTTCATCATCCTAACTATAAAACTCCCTTTTTCAAAACAAAATACAAAACCAATTTACACCTTTTACTTTTACCTTATCCAATTCAATAATAACTTCATACACCCCAAAAACCAACCAACACAACCCCCACAAATCTTTTGAAATTTCAACGATCCAGCTTTTGAGATAGCAATGCCAAAATATTCATATGTTTTTTTTCTTCAATAGGATGATTGGATTTAGAAAAAAAAAAAAAAAAAAAAAAAAAAAAAAATGAATTTTACCAATGGGACAGTAAATGTTTCAGTAAAAAAAGCCCCAAATAGTAATGACCTTAATATCAGTAGTTAATAAAATACATATACAAAATTTTAGCTCCCAAAATTAGATAGCTCAATTTAAAACACCCTATCCAGCAATAGAGGGTCCAGAGATCTGCCAATCCATTTGATCTGGAGTGGGGATAAGTGGCGTGACTCTGTAAGCTCAGCCAGAGCCGACCCAGTTCTAAATGGGTTCCTGGAGGATTCTGGAGAGGCTAAAGAGGAAGGGTGTGCAAAAGCATAGGATAGCTGGCCCCCAATCCCCCATTGCAATTCCTGGCTGAAGAGTCATGAAGCGGAGATCAGCATTGCCGGTAGGGACTGTAAAGACCAGTTTCGTATTCTTCGTTTTTTTCTAGCCTCCGATAAAATTTGTAAGATTTTCTGATGCAGCTTTGACCTCAACTCAAAACTTAAAACTCTTTTTTTTTTAAATAAAGTACTATAGATTCAAAGGGCCTATAATGACAAGGACGGACTTGATTAACTTCGATACCCATCCCTTTAAAATAGGCGTAGAGCATTTTTTGCCTATTCATTTTTGTCTCATGACCTTTAAGTGTGTAAAAGGTTCTTTGACCTTATTACCATTAAACGAAATATTGCGAACTAAGTTCATTAACGTGGAAATTTATTCACTGGTGGGGTTCAATTAATATTAGTTTGGTTCTTGCTGAGAAAGCCAACCTTCTTTTGCAACCTTTCCTTTTGTGAGAGAAATTGAGTCAAGGTAATTCTTTTTTGTAATTTGGACGGTTTCCACGACCAGTCATTGACTCCGTAACCCCTGACAATGGCTTGATTGTGAAGGTGGTTATAGCCCCTCTTAAAACATCTGAGCTTCAGAAATTAAGAAATTTTAGCAATACGGTAGATGGTACAAAGGTAATTTGGCCGTCTAAGATCAGAGCACATTAAGGGCAAAAATAAGCTTGAGCGGAATTGCAGTTTGAAGTTACTAGGTTGAACGGAATGTGATGGAATATGTATATGTTCTGAATTGACACAAAATGAAAAGGTAACATCTAGTGGCTTTTTACACCACAATTGATACGGCAGAGCAGTAGTCTAGCCAAACGAAGATATAGGACCTCGATATAGACTGATTTGAGGCATACACTTATATTGCTATCTAGGCTAGTTTAGAAGTTATTTAGTAGCAGACGTTTTTGTAAGTGTGGCTAATCACTCCACTTATAAATTGAATTATTATATACAGGAAAAGGATTGACAATTAACACAATATATTTGCTGCTATTTTTCTAATCAATTTTTTATATGTGTGAACTGCAACACATTTTAGACGGAAAATTTTCAATCCATCTAACGATTTCTTATTTCTCGGCTGATTACATAGAAGATCCTGATGCTAAGAATTACTTGTTTTTTTCTTCTCCATTTTTGGCAAGATTTACGGAAATACCATTTATCAGATGACATAGAAATAGTCTTGAAATTACACAATTGCTAGTGTCACCTTTGCAACCCCTTACGTAATTTACCAAAGTAAACAATAGCGTTTATAAATAGGCTTAAACAGTAATACTTACTTGTGGCGTTGAAAAATTTGTAGTAAGACTTGCAGTATCTGTTTGAATAAAATCGTCATGTTGGCTAAGCGACCAAAGGTATGTCAAGTTGGCCTTTGAAAGATAGTTTTCAGGGTCGTGAAACTGAACTTCTAAAGTAATCGGTATTCCAGTTTTCACAAAACATTTGGCTGCATTTTCTGTTCCATTTTGCAAATATATGAGCTGCCCATTTAGAAAATCTGAAAATAAGTCCTTTTTCTTTTAATATTATTTCTTTTCTTTTAAATATTTAACTATTTTACTATTCTTTTAAATATTTAATTAAAGTTGATCTTTCTTTTCTATATAAACCGACTCTGGTAACTACAATTTATGCAAAACATAGGCTAGCAAGGTCATACCCAAAAGAGGGAGGGAGAAATCTTCAAACAATCATTTTATTAAAAAAAATCATAAGGTAGCGACAATGTTAACATTCTCCTTAAAAGGCTTAAAAAAGCAGAGGAGACCCAAAGCGCAAGAAGATCTAAATATATTAGGTTCAAAGATACTACACAGAGAAACGTAAGTCAAAACAATATAGAAGATACTAAAAGATTTTTGCAGAAGGGGGAGGGGGTATTCCTTTAGTTTTTAGCTAGGACATATATTCTAGGGTTTTGTGTCTGAAGTTTAAAATATATAACTTTATTCATTATATTCAATTTTGCTCAAAAATAAATGTTCATTGCTCTGCTCCATTACATACAAGTTTTTTCGAGAGATCTTGTGGACAATCTACAAAATCTCCAATATGAATTGTGACTGCTGAAAACTCTCCCTTTTCCAATAATACCTTTTAATGTCCTGTGCCGCTCCCCTCCTCACGTCCCGACCATTAAATATATAAGACACTCTTTCAAGAGGCAAGGCAAGGCAAGTCAAGACGCTTGCATTTATAGACGCAAGTAGAATTATTTGCTTTGCTCCCCTTTAGAGACTCGAGTTGAGGAGCTACTTTCGATCACTTTTAGTATGGCGCAACGAACTGCTTTAGCAGAAAGAAGCTGGAAAAGCAACTAACAGTATTAAGCAGAAAGGAAATATCTGTTAGTAAATGTAGTAATAAAAAAAAAAAATATCAGTTAGCCTATTCATTTCTCATAATTAAGAAAAAAAAACATTATATGCTGACTTGTATCAGAGATAAGGTATTATCTTGGTTTAACTGCAATTTCTCTTACACAAGAGCAGTTGTATAAAGTAGATAATAAAAGATACCCTATAACGATTTTCAGCTTTATTGAGCGCAGTCAAAAACACCCATATACCGGTTCTAATCTTAGAAATCTCATTGGTTTTTGATCAGTTTCAAATATTTTTCATGCTAACGAGCAATGATAACAAAACTATGCACCCATATATTGGAGACAATTAAGATACACCACAAGGCGGTTTTTGCAACCTCTCAAAACAGGACCATTAAATAGCTCACAGCCTACGCTATTGAAAAATCATCAATCCTTTTCGATCTAGTATATTGGGCAATAAAACTCTCCATTCTTTGATAAACTTTCTGATTTTGAATTTAATGAAATCGGGGTTTTATGGTTAAATTCCTTAAGATTAAAAAGAGGATAAGAATAAATCAGATTATTAGTGCAAACTCTCGAAGAGACTTAGATTTCCCTTGAGATTTTGACAGAGATCAAAATTCATAGTAGTTATCAGGTGAAAGGAACTTTTAAAAACCGGAAATACATCAGTAGTTTAAACAAGCGGGGGGATATTGACACTGAATTAGCTATAAGTTGCACCCTACCCCCCCCCCAAATTAGAAAGTAACGAAGTAAAATACCCAACAAAACAATGTATTTGGACTCAAATACCCTATTTAACAATATCTTTCTAAAAAATCATCAGATTTACCCCCTAAATTTTTGGCTGCTTGGTTTCATTGAACCCAGAAAAAAGCTTAAAGCAAAAAGATTGTAAATAAGCCCACAGCCCACCCCATTAGCTGCACAAAACCCAAACATGTAGGGGATGGGAATTGTGTCATAGAATATTTATGGTGCAAGGAAGGCTGATGTTTGTCGCAAATACTCTCTTAGACAGGATGAGGGACGAAGACGGTAAAGGCACAATTAATTTGACAAGTTTTCTATATTTTATTTTTTTTTCAACAGAGGAAGGAGAATTTTCTGACAATTTTTAGTAAACATTCTGCTTTCTCCCTTAGTATACAGGTAAGGAAAATATATAAAACTAATATATATATATATATATATATATATATATATATATATATATATATATATATATATATATATATATATATATATATATATATATATATATATATATATATATATATATATATATATATATATATATATATATATATATGGCTATTGACTATTAACATGTTTATTTTGACTATTAACATTATTATTATAAGCATTTTGACTATCAACAAACCAGTGACAAGTTTATTTTATGAACAGGATATCATTGCAAGCTTACCTGGACTTTTTTGGACTAATTACAAACCTGTTTGGCAAGTTTTTCTTTATAATAGGATATTCATTATAAGCTTCCAAGATAAGCTGTCGGGCTAAAATTCCCCGCGTATTTAAGATTGGATTCCGAGTGAATTTTCTCTCCAGTTATGCAAGCGGGTGATCGCGTATTTGCGCAGTTTAAATATTACAAACTTTGGCCGTGCAAAATTAAGAGAGTGATTACTGTTCGTGACGGTACATTCAATCATGAAGTTTGCTATTATGGAACAGACGAAAGCAAGAGTTTGACGTCTGATAATATTTGGCGCTACTCGATAAAGTATTCAGAAGCGGTAAAAGATGGGAGAAAAGATGGGAGAAAAAATGCACAAAGAGCGATTAAGCTTTGTATCAAAGGTTCAGATGGATTTCCAGATGACTTATCTGAATATGTGCTACCTCTACAAACTGATCTGAAGGAATTGCGAAGCGGTGTAGAAGACAAGATCTGAAAAAATTTGAACGAAGAGTTTTCCAAGTTAGATATATCTCCGTCGCAGTTTAAAAAGGAATTTTTAGACACGATTACGCAAGCGGTTCATAAAGCAATTGAGATACAGTTTCAGTCGAAGTTTGAGCAGGTTGAAAAAGATCTCAAGAATTTATGACTAAAACTTGTTCAAAATCATTCCAAACTGGAAAAACATGAGTTGGAGTTGGACAAATTGGTTGAGTCTGCCCTTCCAAACAATGTCTTCATTCCTGGGGTCATGACAACTTCCTGTGATCTCCCGGCAGTAGGTGAAAAAGTTCTTAATTGTTTAAATTTGCAAATGGCACTTGAGTTTGAAAAATCGATCATTAAAGGGGCTAAACGTCTTGGAGCTAAAGATCAAGCTCTAGTCCCTATCGAAATTACATTGATCTCAGAACCTGCAGTAATCGAAATACTTCGCAATTGAAAAATGCTTAAGGGTTCCCGCGTCTTTGTTAATGAAGCTTTAACTAGGGAGAGGCAGGAGGTTTTCAAGCTTGCTCGCAACAGATTTGAAAATAAGAATGTGTGGACGATGAGAGGCATCATTTTTGTGAAAAATGGCTCGCAAATTATACCATGCAAAACAATAGCAGATGTGACTCAGATCCTCAATCTGGCTAATGAACCTTCACTGTGAATAATTGAAGTTTTATTTAGTTTTCCTTTGTTTATTTGTGATATGGATATATTTCAGTCGTTTTTGGAGTCCCGTTTAAACTTAGATGCGATACTTAATGATTCAACTGGGAGTGATAAAAGATGTACAGTATGTCAGAAATCTACCGGATTGTGATTTTTCGGATGACCCTTTAACTAATGAAGTTGAGCAATGTGAATTCCCGATAAGGGCATTACATTTTAATGCGCAAGAATTGCAGGGTGCCTATAGTGAGCTCAAGTTTTTGTTAAATTCTAGTCCTAAAGATACTGTAGCTGTATGTGAAACTTTTTTGTCGCAAAGTCTCCAATGTCTATGCTGTCCCTTTCGGGTATGAAATCTGTTTCAAGGTGTAGGTCTGAGAGTGCGAAAGGTGGTCAATTAATTTATTTCCGACAGGATTGGTCTGTTGATATACTTGATGATTTTTCAGTTCGGGATGAAGGTTTATGTGAGACTATTTGTTGAATTACGTCCTATTGGCTGTGAACCTTTTATTTTTGGGCCAGTATATATAGACCGCCATCAAGTAACCCCAAAGAGTTTTTGGAGATTTTTGATCCCCTAGTTGTAAAACTTGGTGGGTGTAAATAACCAGTAATAATTTCAGGTGATTTCAATTTTGATTTGTTGAATTTAGATGTGGCTTTTCATAAACAGTTTCTGAACATTATGCTGTGTTCAGGCCTTTTTCCAAGTATTTCGCTTCCTACGAGAGTAACAAAGACTACTGCAACTTTGCTGGATAAAATTTTCTTTTCTGGCGTTTCTTTTAAGCGATAAAGTCTTCTGTTAGTACATGTGACATGTCTGATCATTTACCGGTTAGCGTTGTTTTAGATGTAGCCCAATGTTTATCTCAAACTCAATTTAAAAAACATGGAACTAAAAATTTTAACCGACAGAAAAATTGATTGATTTTAAGCCTTTGCGTGAATTGATAGATAATAAAGACTGGACCCCCATTTTTGATTCAAATGATGTTGATGATGCTTTTTCGAAATTTATCCATGATATGATGCAACTCCGAGATCAAGCAGCATCGACAAGACCTTTGCGCGAAAAGTTTTCAAAAAAATTTGACCCGTGGATTCAGATGGTATTTTGACGTTATTAAAGATGAAAAGAAAAAAACATCGTCAGTATCTGGCTGCCCAATCTGATGTATTTTATGAGGATTATAGAACTTATAGAAATAAACTGAATTCGATTATAAGATATGCTAAAAGAAAATATTTTTCCGATAAATTTTTACAGTAGAAGTCAAATATGAAAAAGACATGGCAGCTAATCAATGAAAAAATCCGCCCCAATCATCGTTCGAGTTCGGGAGTTAATTGTCTTGAACTTGATGGTTCAAAAGTGACGGATCCAAAAGAAATTTTGGATATTTTTGGAAAGCATTTCAGTACTATTGGGTCTAGGATTGTATCGAGTACAAATAGGCAAGAGTCAGTCGACTGATTTTGTTGTGGACGATGAATCAACAAACTCATTTGATTTTTCTGAAATTGCACCTCAGGAAATTAAACGACATATAATGAAACTAAAGCAAAGTTTTTCATTGGATGATTTTGGGTTTTCTACACAAATTATGAAACAAATAGCTCCTAATATTGCCCCATTGTTGGCACATATTTTTAATTTGTCTTTACTAAATGGAGTTTTTCCTGATCTTTTAAAAAAATGCCCATGTATTAGCTTTGCATAAAGGTGGTGTTTCTACGGATCCTTCAAATTATAGAGGAATTTCACTGCTATCTGTTTTTAGTAAAATTTTGGAAAAAATTGCTCTTAAACAACTTAAAAATTATTTATGTAATAATAAAATATTGCATCCTTCACAGAATGAATTCATGAAAGGAAAATCAGCAGAACTAGCAACACATCAGCTTTTAATTGAAATAAATAATGTGCTGGATACTGGTCATGGTACCTTGGCTATATTCTTAGATGTGGCTAAAGCGATTGACTCAGTGGATCACCGTCTTTTACTAAATAAACTAAAAAAATATGGATTTTTTTCAAATTCTTTTAATTTTTTTGCATCCTACCTAGCGGAAAGAAAAATTGATTGTCATGATAGTAAAAATAGAATCCGATCTAAGTCATTTTCCGTAAATTGTGGGGTTCCTCAGGGCTCTGTTTTGGGTCCAACCCTATTTCTTCTCTTTATTAATGATTTGCCTGAGTTTCTTCCTATCTGCAAAATTGTTATGTTTGCAGATGATGTTGTGATTTTTTCTTCCCATTCTGATTTAAAACAGCTTTCCTGAACATACAAAGTACTCTATCAACTACTTCAGAGTGGTATTGTTGAAACCTTCTTCTATTAAATGAAAGGAAATGCCAGTATATACTATTTTCACGAGTTGGTTCAGTCAATTCTGATGTTTGTTCTGTTTATTTAAATAATGTGGAATTGAAACGGGTACAACAGTTTAGATATCTTGGGATAATTATTGATGAAAATTTTTCGTTCCATGAACATGTTAAAACTCTATCGGTAAAAGTTTCTAGGAATGTTGGGATTATGTGCCGTCTCTGCCATGTTTTTCCGGTTAATATATTTCAATCAATTTACTTTTCTCGGGTCCACCCTTTTTTCTATATTGTGGTTCTGTGTGCGCTTCAACTTTTTCTTCTGTTTATAAACCCCTTCAAATTTTACAAAATAAAGCTAAAAGGATACTTTTTCAGATTGATAATTGGTCTTCTGTTACTCATCTTTTTGGATCAGCTGGAATTTTTTCTTTACATCAACTTCATTTTATTGCAATATCCCAGATATGTCACAATTACGTTTTTGGCCAGTTAGCATCACATTTCCATGGAATTTTCCCTCTTAACTCGCAGCGTCATTCATATCCGACATTACTCAGGTTCAATTTCTCACACGAGTTTAGGCGAACAACTAGAGCAGGATTTAGTTTGAGGCATATTGGTCCGAAAGTGTGGAATTCTATTCCCCTGGATATTAGAGAGTGCGCTGATTACCAGCAGTTTCGCAGAATGGTGAGGAAGTTTTATTTACCTTGTTTGTATTTGGGCAGTTGTCCAAGAGGCTTGTTTTTTTTTTGTTTTTTTTTTTTTTTTTTTTCGTGTTCATTTAAATTGCTAACGGTGTTTAATAATTTGTTGTAATTTTTAATGCGCTCAATTATGCCACTAGGCATGTGCGCAGGTGTATTTTATAGCGTTATGTATATTTCATAAATAAAATATCTATCTAAAAAAAAAAAAAAAAAAAATATATATATATATATATATATATATATATATATATATATATATATATATATATATATATATATATATATATATATATATATATATATATATATATATATATATATATATATATATATATATATATATATATATATATATATATATATATATATATATATATATATATATATATATATATATATATATATATATATATATATATATATATATAAAGAGAGAGAGAGAGAAAGAGAGAGAGAAAAGGAGATTTTGAACATACTTGTTACGCTATACTTAGTCGAAGCTGATCCTTCTGGTATTGGAATAGGAAAATAACTGTAGTATCGACTAACAGTCACCTCCATAGTGTAAATGTCAGCAGAATATTTAGATGATGGGTAGCTGATAGTCCATTGTACTTCAGTGTCTTCTGACTTTTCGCTCTGAGAAAAAACTTCAAACATTATCCTTGTACAGAATAAAAGAAAGCATTGACCACTTGAAACAGAATATTTAACTTCTCCTAACAGCACTAAGGATGGGGGATCAGGAGGGAATGTGTCCCAATGGTTGGTAAAAAAAAACTCTCTTTGGAGAAAGATTTGAAAATCTAGCCCTGAAAGTATTTCCTTGGCAGAAAACTTGATAAAGACAACCCCCCCCCGCTCCCCCCAAACATCAGACCTGATTGATCGAAATCAAAATCAAGAAATTCGGCAAAACATACAAGTTTTTAATGAGGTACAACATATTACATGGTTTAGAAACTTCAAATTTTACAACTGCTAACGAAAGCGGACTTTAACAGCTTATATTTTTTTTCCTTTAATTCTTAAAAATATTGGATTCTGGCCTATTTTCAGGGCCCGTGCTCCAACCTACAACCTTATTTCCAAACTTGGGCCCCCTTGGCGCAGGGACATTTAGTTTTCGAGCCGTTTAAAAACGGTTTCTTTGGTCTTATTTTGGGTGACATTTGCCAGCAAGGTTTTTTTTTTCCCGTTTTGGGGTCCCCTTGACCCAATGCTTTGTACAAGTCTCATGCCAACACGGAAAAACAGTTTTTGGGTTTATTTCAAGGGATCCATGTACTACACCTAAATCTGTTCATCAATTAAGGTTCCTTTGACCCAGGGACATACAGTTGCAGATTTAAAGCCGTTTGAGGAAGAAGTTCAATATCTCTTTTTCTGTTCCCATTTTTCAGAGTCCCGTGTTCCCAGCCTATTTTTGAGTATTAGGGTTCCCCTGGCTCAGGAACTTAAGCTTGTGCGTCTCGAGCGGTTGAGACAAAAGGAAGAAGTTATTTGCCGTTTTTCTGCCTCATTTTCAGAGGAACAAAAAAATCTTCAGTTTTATTTTGCATTGGGGGTCTGCTTGGCCCAAAGACTTATGGTTTTAAGTTTTCAAGCTAAGTTAAAAACGTTTTTTTGTTCACTTAAGAGGAAGACAGGTTGCCCTTCAATCAAAAATTCCCGCCCAGGGTGGAGGGGAGGGGAATTTCCCATATTAAAATTAATTTATGTTTTTACGACTCTTTGCATACGTAATCATAATAAATTAATTAGGTACTTAAAATTAATGTAGGGTAAAGGATAATTCTATTCAGTTTGGGATTTGAAAAACTAACGAGAGGCTAGTTTAAAAAGAAGAAAACTTATAATCTCTTACTAGTTATTAAGCAAAACGCTGTCTATACAATGTACATACAGCCTAAATAATGTGCATCCTGCGTCGACAAAGATTTTAATCATGACAGTTAGAACAACATGGAACTTAAAAAAGTTGTCAAATCATGCAATGATTTGAGCTGATTATTAATGTTTTCCAAACAAATATGCTAGAATAATTTTAGGGACTCTCCTTTCCTGACCTCTGGTACAAAACAGGAGAAGTTAAATGGTTTTTCTGAGATTTCCCACAAAGTAAGTGTCGGCTTTTAGTTTTCTGTCGTTCATTTGGATTTGTCGTTCATTTGGATGGGAAGACTGCCCAATCGATTCTGAATAACATAGGCACACAAACTAAATTTTTTTATAATGGACGAGATAGGATGATCCTCCATGGTATCAAACGGCCTTAACTCTATTGTGAAAAGCATGAAGTTTGAAAAAATTGACGTTCGTATTTATTGATTAGGTGCATTATCGTGTTTTTCTATTCATGGAATTTTACAAATCATGGACTCGATTAACGAATGAAGGGGAATTGTCGGAGGAAGGGGGAAATTTCCCATGAGGGATAATTTTCCTTGAAATTCCTTTCTTTTAAGATTGTAGCAACGCCTAACGGGTAGGCTAGTATAAAATATTAATTCTAAAAATTTTATATGCGGTACTACCGACTCATTAAAGATTACTACAGCGTCTACAGGATTGTGCACTATTCAGCAAATGTGTAATTACAGTATTTACGTGCACAGAAATTACTAGAGTGGATAATTGAGGAGTAAAATCACATCAAAATGAACAATGAAAATCAGTAGCAATAAAAAAGTATATCAAAACTCATTCACGGTTTGCGCTCAGCAGAAACCAATCTGTCAAAAATCACGCAAGGGGTACCATGATCCTTCCGGAACAGCCTTAGGCTCCATATTCGGCCTCAAACCCGGTCCAACAATCTTTGCAAAGCAGAGGCCAAGGATCACGCCAAAAATCCCGCAAGGAATACCCTGATCCTTCTAGAATAGCCTTGTGAGTAGAGAGGGGTCAGGAGGTCCGAACGGGGCACCAAATATGGGCATAGAATACGGACGGGGCTCCATATAAGGGCATGGAGTCATTAGGGAGAATGATTACGTAATGGGGTCAATGACCTAAATTGATTGCGTAGTCAAAGTGTGTCAACAACAACAACATCGACCTTGACATTCACTGAGAGCGTGCACTTACAACACCGGTACGAACCACGTGGTTTACGGTCCATATATGGGCATAGAATACTGACGGGGCACCAAATATGGGCATGGAGTCATTAGGGAGAACACGTGGTTAATGGGGTGAATGACCTAAATTTCACAACAACAACATCGACCTTGACATTCGCTGAGAGCGTCCACTTACAACAACAACAACATCGACCTTGGAACACCTGTGCTGTTGACCTCAATTCACCTATCGTGAATCAATAATTCCCCTTAGAAACAACAAATTAATTTCCCCTTTCTTGACAGATCAATCAATCAATGACATCATCTGTCAGACTTTAAAAATTTTCGCCCTAGAAACATTTCTCCAGGAATAGATCCAAATCAGTAATGTCTTTGCCTCGGGAACAACTCTTTTGGTCGAACTCCAAAGGATATTAATAACCAAAGGCCATGGAAACAATTAGGCAAGAAACATCTTAGCGATGAATTGTTTTAGCGCGCGAAAAGGTTTCTTATTAATTTGAAATGCGTTAGCGCAGAGATGCCAATAACAAAGGAACACGCTGAATTTACGTTTAGGGATTATTTGGGCGAAACCGTTTTAGACAGGTTATGGAACTATTTCGGCGAAACAGATAGAGACATTTTAAAAGAAGATTTTTGAAGAGATTTTAGAAGAGAATTTGAGTGTGGTCGTTATAATACACAAGTTTCATTTGAACAGTGTTGTGAGGTCCTCTAACCCAACCCCAAAGGGTTCCAATCCTCCTACCCCAACCCCGAAGGAAGCCCCCGGTCCTCAAAGCCCCCCAAACTCCCAAAGGCCCTCCACCGGTCCCCCAAAGGCCCACCCAGACCCCCAAAGGCCATCCCCAGGCCCCAAATGTCCCCCAGGCTCCCAACTGTCCCCCCGGACACTCAAAGGCCCCCCAAGCTCCCAAAGGGCCACCGGCGCCCCAAAGGCCCACCCAGACCCCCAAATGCCATCCCCGGGCCCCCCAAAGGCCCATCGAGCTCCCAAAGGACCAACGGGGTCCCAAAGGCCCTCCACCAGTCCCCAAATGTCCCCCAGGCATTCCAAGACCCTCCCAGCACCCCCCACACCCCCCCCCAACCCCCAATGCCCAACCCCCCACCCACCCCCCATACCCCGGGCCCCACGCGGACCCCCCACCTCCCCAAGGACCACCCACCCACAAGGGACCCACAGACCCACAAAGGCTCTCCCCGAGCACCCGTCGTTCGTTGATGTGTAGTGTCTGAAACCTATGATTTGGGATGTGTAGTTTGCTACTTCAGGCTTTTCTGAGCTAAGGTTTCCTAGTATTTCCTAGGTGAATGTTGTCTGAAACCAATAGTTTGGGATGAGTAGTTTGCTATTTCAGGCTTTTATGAGCTAGGTTTCTTAGCCTTTCGTTGATGTGTGTTGAGTGAAACTTATGATTTGGGATATGTAGTTTGTTATTTTTGACTTTTCTGAGTTGGATTTCTTAGTCTTTCCTAGGTGAGTGGTGTCTGAAACCTATGATTTGGGGTGTGTAGTTTGCTATTTTCGACTTTTCTGAGCTGGATTTCTTAGCCTTTCATAGGTATGCGTTGTCAGAAAATTATGATTTGGGATGTATAGTTTGCTATTTCAGGCTTTTCTGAGCTAAGGTTTTCTAGTATTTCGTAGGTGAATGTTGTCTGAAACCAATAGTTTGGGATGAATAGTTTGCTATTTTTGACTTTTCTGAGCTAGGTTTCTTAGTCTTTCGTTGGTGTGTGTTGACTGAAACCGATGATTTGGGATATGTAGTTTGCTATTTTTGACTTTTCTGAGCTGGATTTCTTAGTCTTTCATAGGCATGTGTTCTATGAAACCTATGATTTGGGATGGGTGGATTGCTACTTTTGACTTTTCTGAGCTGGATTTCTTAGCCTTTCATAGGTGTTTGTTGTCTGAAACCTATAGTTTGGGATGACTAGTTTGCTATTTTTGACTTTTCTGAGCTAGGTTTCTTAGCCGTTCATAGGTGAGTGTTGTCTGAAACCTATGATTTGGGATATGTAATGTGCTATTTCCGACTTTTCATAACCGGATTTCTTAGTCTTTCGTAGGTGTGTGGTGTCTGAAACCTATGATTTGGGGTGTGTGGGTTGCTATTTTTTTGACTTTTCTGAGCTGGATTTCTTAGCCATTCGTAGGTGTGTGTTGACTGAAACCTATGATTTGGGATGGTTAATTTGCTATTTTTGACTTTTCTGAGCTAGATTTCTTAGCCTATCATATGTGTGTCCTTTCAGAAAATTATGATTTGGGAGGTGTAGTTTGCTTTTTGGACTTTTCAGAGCTAGGATTCTTAGTCACTCATAGGTGTTTGTTGTCTGAAACTTCGAGTTTGGGATGAGTAGTTGGCTATTTCAGACTTTTCTGAGCTAAGGTTTCTTAGTATTTCGTAGGTGAATGCTGTCTGAAACTTATGATTTGGGATATGTAAATTACTATTTCGGGCTTTTCTGAGTTGGATTTCTTAGTCTTTCATAGGTGTGTAGTGTCTGAAACCTATGATTTGGGATGTGTAGTTTGCTATTTTCGACTTTTCTGAGCTAGGTTTCTTAGCCTTTCATAGGTATGTGTTGTCAGAACATTATGATTTGGGATGTGTAGTTTGCTATTTCAGGCTTTTCTGAGCTAAGGTTTTCTAGTATTTCGTAGGTGAATGTTGTCTGAAACCAATAGTTTGGGATGTGTAATTTGCTATTTCCGACTTTTCATAACCGGATTTCTTAGTCTTTCGTAGGTGTGTGGTGTCTGAAACCTATAATTTGGGATGTGTGGGTTGCTATTTCAGGCTTTTCTGAGTTGGATTTCTTAGTCTTTCATAGGTGTGTAGTGTCTGAAACCTATGATTTGGGGTGGATGGATTGCTACTTTTGACTTTTCTGAGCTGGATTTCTTAGCCTTTCATAGGTGTTTGTTGTCTGAAACATATAGTTTGGGATGACTAGTTTGCTATTTTTGACTTTTCTGAGCTAGGTTTCTTAGCCGTTCATAGGTGAGTGTTGTCTGAAACCTATGATTTGGGATATGTAATTTGCTATTTCTGACTTTTCATAACCGGATTTCTTAGCCTTTCCTAGGTGTGTGTTGACTGAAACCTATGATTGGGATGAGTGGTTTGCTATTTTTGTCTTTTCTGAGCTAGATTTCTTAGCCGTTCATAGGTGTGTATTGTCTGAAACTTATGATTTGGGATGTGTAGTTTGCTATTTGAACTTTTCAGAGCTATGATTCTTAGTCCGTCATAGGCGTTTGTTGTCTGAAACTTCTAGTTTGGGATGAGTAGTTTCGCTATTTCAGGCTTTTCTGAGCTAAGGTTTCTTAGTCTTTCATAGGTGAGTGTTGTCTGAAACCTAGGATTTGGGATATGTAAATTACTATTTCGGGCTTTTCTGAGTGGGATTTCTTAGTCTTTCATAGGTGTGTGTTGTCTGAAACCTATGATTGGGGATGGGTGGATTGCTACTATTGACTTTTCTGAGCTGAATTTCTTAGCCTTTCATAGGTGTTTGTTGTCTGAAACCTATAGTTTGGGATGACTAGTTTGCTATTTTTGACTTTTCTGAGCTAGGTTTCTTAGCCGTTCTTAGGTGAGTGTTGTCTGAAACCTAGGATTTGGGATATGTAAATTACTATTTCGGGCTTTTCTAAGCTAGATTTCTTAGTCTTTCATAGGTATGTGTTGTCTGAAACCTATGATTTGGGATGTGTGGGTTGCTATTTTTTGACTTTTCCGAGCTGGATTTCTTAGCCGTTCATAGGTGAGTGCTGTCTGAAACTTGTGATTTGAGATGGTTAATTTGCTATTTCCGGCTTTTATTAGCTAGGTTTCATAGCCTTTCATAGGTGTGTGTTGTCAGAAAATTACGATTTGGGATGTGTAGTTTGCTATTTGAACTTTTCAGAGCTAGGATTCTTAGTCCATCATTGGTGTTTGTTGTCTGAAACCAATAGTTTGGGATGACTAGTTTGCTATTTCAGGCTTGTTCATTTTGAATTTCTGTCATGAAATGCAAGAGTTGGAAAATTAGGGTCTTAGTCCACCAGCTCAGTATTAGGGTCCCAGTCCACCAGCCTGAACGGTGGAAATTCACGAGCTCAGAAGTGGGGTCTTAGTCCACCAGCCTGAATGGTGGAAATCCACTAGCTCAATATTGGGGTCTCAGTCCACCAGCCTGAATGGTGGAAATTCACTAGCTCAGAATTAGGGTCTTAGTCCACCAGCCCGAATGGTGGAAATTCACTAGCTCAGAATTGGGGTCTTAGTCCACCAGCCTGAATGGTTGAAATTCACATTAGACGACACAAAAACTTACAAACACACAAAAAATTACACACACGCACAAAAACTTACACACACACACAAAAACTTACACACACACACACATGAAAACTTACACACACACACCAAAACTTACACACACACGACGAAACTTACACACACACACACACACAAAACTTCACACACACACACACACACACAAACTTACACATGCACACGAAAACTTACATGCACACAAAAACTTACATGCACACAAAAACTTACACACACACACACACACACAAAACTTACACACACACACACACACAATAACACTCAGACACACACACAAAAACTAACACACACACAAAATCTTAAACACACACACACGCTCACACAAAAACTAACACAAGAACACAAAAAAAACACACACACACATTTACAAAAACTTACAAACACACACACACACAAAACTCACACACACACACACGAAAACATACACACACACGCAAAAACTTACAGACAAAAAAACTAACACGCACACACACACACACACAAAAACTAAAAAATTAACGTTACAACTAAAATTAACACAAACACATACATTCATAAAAAAAATAACACACACACAAACACACAAACAAAAAACTAACACGCACAAACACACTAACACACTCACACACACACGCAAAAAATTACACACACACCAAATCAAAAACACACACGCACACAAACACCCACACACAAAAACTAACACAAGAACACAAAAAAACTCACACACACACAGCACAAAAACTACACACACACACACATCCACAAAACTCACACACACACACACGAAAACTTACACACACACGCCAAAACTTACACACACACAAAAACTTACAAATGCACACTAAAACTTACACACACACACACACGAAAACAAACACACACACCAAAACACAAACAAAAACACACACACACACAAACTTACAAACAAACACACACACAAAAAAATACAAACACACACACAAACACACACAAAAACTTACACATTCACACGAAAACTTACATGCACACAAAAACTTACATGCACACACACACTTACACACACACACACACACACACAAAACTAACACACACACACACACACAAACAAAAACACACACACACACGCAAAAACAAACACACACACAAAAACATACACACACACACACACACACACAAAAACAAACACATGAAAAAAAAAAAACACACACACACACGCACAAAAACTTACACACACACACACACACACACAACACTCCACACACACACACACGAAAACTTACACACACACAAAAACTTACACATGCACACGAAAACATTACACACACACACACGAAAACTTACACACACACACGTCAAAACTTGCACACACACACACACACAAACTTACACACACACACACACACACACACACACACACACAAAACTTACATATGCACACTAAAACTTACATTCACAAAAAAACCTACATGCACAAAAAAACTTACACTCACACACACACACAAAACTTACACACACACACACACACCAAAAAACACAAAAACACGCCAAAACTAACACACACACAAAAAAAAACACACACACACACACACACACAAAAAACTTCCACATGAACACAAAAACTCACACACACACGCACAAAAACTTACACACACACACACACACACACAACTCACACACACACACGAAAACTTACACACACACACCAAAACTTACACACACAAAAACTTACACACACACACACACACACACACAAACTTACACACACACACACACACAAAAACTTACACACACAAAAACATACACACACACACACATACACACACAAACACACACACACAAAAACTTATATCCACACGCAAAAGATTATACACACAAAAAATTATACAGACACCCAAAAAATGACACCCTCATTCAAAAACTGACATTCACACAAAAACTTACAATCACACACAAACTTACACACACACACAAAAACTTACACACACACACAAAAACTTACACACACACACACAAAAACTTACACACACACACACGAACTATTACACTCACACGCCAAAAAAAGCAAACACACAAAAAAAATTAGACACACACACACACACACACAAAAACAAAATTACACATGAACACGAACACTTACAAGGACAAAAAAACAAATAAACACACACACGACAACTTACACACACACGACAAAAAATTCACAAACAAAAGATTAGAAACACACAAACTTACACACACACACACACACAAAACTAAAACCCACACGCCAAAACTTACACACACACACACAAAAACTTACACACACACACACACACACACACACACAAAAACAAACACCCACACTCAAAAACTAAAACACACACACACAAAAACTAACACACACACTCTAAAACATACGCACACACAAAAACTAACACACACGCACAAAAACTTACACACACACAAAAACTTACACACACGCAAAAAAACTGACACACACACATGAAAACTTATGCACACACACGAAAACTGCCATATCACAGTTACAATGTCTTAATTTTTTAAATTCTATTTTGAATTTCTATCTTGAAATGCAAGAGTTGGAATATTTCAGTAGTGACTTGCTGTGCTTTACCTTCTCACAGTTACATCCTCTTGATTTTTCGAAGTTCATTTTGAATTTCTGTCATGAAATGCAAGAGTTGGAAAATTGGGGTCTTAGTCCACCAGCTCAGTATTGGGGACCCAGTCCACCACCCTGAACGGTGGAAATTCACTAGCTCAGAATTGGGGTCATAGTCCACCAGCCTGAATGGTGGAAATTCACTAGCTCAATATTGGGGTCTCAGTCCACCAGCCTGAATGGTGGAAATTCACTAGCTCAGAATTAGGGTCATAGTCCACCAGCCTGAATGGTGGAAATTCAATAACTCAGAATTGGGGTCTTAGTCCACCAGCCTGAATGGTTGAAATTCACATTAGACGAGGTTACGTGCGCGCACACACACAGAGAGAGACGACTAACACACAGGGACAACACACACACAAAGAGACGACACCTAACCTTTTCCGGCGAGTATGGTTAGGTTAGGTTAGGCTAGATTAAGTTAGGTTAAGTTAGGTTAGGCTAGGTTAGCCTACGTTAGCGCGAGTACGTCGGCTAACCTCGCCTATACTAACTTAGCCTAACCTCGCGTCCTCTAACCTACCCTAACCTCAACATACACCTAACTTTTTGCATGTCTCGCACCGAACCTAAGCTCACCTCAGTGAAGCGTACGTGGGCTAACCTAACCTAACTTAACCTAACCTAACTTGATCTAGCCTAACCTAACCTAACCATACTTGCCGGACAAGGTTAGGTGTCGTCTCTTTGTGTGTGTGTTGTCCCTGTGTGTTAGTCGTCTCTCTCTGTGTGTGTGTGCGCACGTAACCTCGTCTAATGTGAATTTCAACCATTCAGGCTGGTGGACTAAGACCCCAATTCTGAGCTAGTGAATTTTCACCATTCAGGCTGGTGGACTGTGACCCTAATTCTGAGCTAGTGAATTTCCACTATTCAGGCTTGTGGACTGAGATCCCAATATTGAGCTAGTGGATTTCCACCATTCAGACTGGTGGAGTATGACCCCAATTCTGAGCTAGTGAATTTCCACCGTTCAGGGTGGTGCACTGGGTCCCCAATACTGATCTGGTGGACTAAGACCCCAATTTTCCAACTCTTGCATTTCATGACAGAAATTCAAAATGAACTTCGAAAAATCAAGAGAATGTAACTGTGAGAAGGTAAAGCACAGCAAGTCACTACTGAAATATTCCAACTCTTGCATTTCACGATAGAAATTCAAAATGAAATTTGAAAAATTAAGAGAATGTAACTGTGTTGTGGTAGTTTTCTTGTGTGTGCATAAGTTTTCATGTGTGTGTGTTTAAGTTTTTGTGCGTGTGTGTAAGTTTTTGTGGGTGTGTAAGTGTTTGTGAGTTTGTGTAAGTGTTTGTGTGTGCGTATTTTTTCGAGTGTGTGTGTAAGTTTTGTGTGTGTGTGTGTGTGTTTTTGCGTGTGGGTGTAGTTTGTGTGTGTGTGTGTGTGTGTGTGTGTGTGTGTGTGTATGTGTGTGTGTGTGTGTGTGTGTGTGTGTGTGTGTGTTTATGTGTGTTTGTGGGTAAGTTTTTGTGTGTGTGTGTGTGTGTGTGTGTGTGTGTAAGTTTGTGTGTCTGTTTGTGTGTGTAAGTTTTGACGTGTGTGTGTGTTCTGTGTGTGTATAAGTTTTTGAGTGCATGTAAGTTTTCGTGTGCATGTGTAGTTTTTTGTGTGTGTGTGTGTGTGTGTGTGTAAGTTTGTGTGTGTGTGTGTGTTAGTTTTGGCGTGTGTGTGTCAGTTGGCGTGTGTGTGTGTGTGTAAGTTTTTGTGTGTGTGTAAGTTTTTGCGAGTGTGTGTAAGTTTTTGTGTGTGTGTGTAGGTTTTTTTGTGATTGTAAGTTTTTGTGTGAATTTCATTTTTTGCGTGTGGGTGTAAGTTTTGTGTGTGTGTGTAAGTTTTGTGTGTCTAGCTTTTATGTGTGGATATAAGTTTTTGTGTGTTTGTGTAAGTTTGTGTGTGTGTGTGTGTGTGTGTAGTTTTTGTGTGTGTAAGTTTTGTGTGTGTGTGTGTGTAAGTTTGTGTGTGTGTGTGTGTGTGTGTGTAAGTTTTGTGTGTGTGTGTAAGTTTTCGTGTGTGTGTGTGAAGTTTTGTGTGTGTGTGTGTGTGTAAGTTTTTGTGCGTGTGTGTGAGTTTTTTGTGTTCATGTGTAAGTTTTTGTGTTCATGTGTGTTTGTTTGTGTGTGTGTGTGTGTGTCTTTGTGTGTGTGTAAGTTCTGACGTGTGTGTGTGAGTTTCTGTGTGTGTGTGTGTGTTGTGTGTGTGTGTGTGTGTAAGTTTTTGTGTGCATGTAAGTTTTTGTGTGCATGTAGTTTCGTGTGCATGTGTAAGTTTTGTGTGTGTGTGTGTGTGTGTGTGTGTGTGTGTGTGTGTGTGTGTGTGTGTGTGTGTGTGTGTGTGTGTGTGTGTGTGTGTGTTTGACGTGTGTGTGTGTGTTCGTGTGTGTGTGTGTGTTTTCGTGTGCATGTGTAAGTTTTTGTGTGTGTGTAAGTTTTGGCGTGTGTGTGTAAGTTGTGTGTGTGTGTGTGTTTGTGTTTGTTTGTGTTTTTGTGTGTTTGTGTAGTTTCTTTGTGTGTGTGTGTGTGTGTGTTTGTGTGTGTGTTTTTGTTTTTTTGTGTTTGTTTTGTTGTTTGTGTGTGTGTGTGTGTGTGTGTGTTTTTGTGTGTGTGTGTGTGTGTGTGTGTGTGTGTGTGTGTGTGTTTGTGTGTGTGTGTTTCGTGTGTGTGTGTGAGTTTTCGTGTGTTTGTGTGTAAGTTTTGTGTGTGTGTGTGTGTGTTTGTGTGCATGTAAGTTTTTGTGTGCATGTGTTCGCGTGCATGTGTGTGTGTGTGTGTTTGTGTGCATGTAAGTTTTGTGTGCATGTAAGTTTGCGTGCATGTGTGTGTGTGTGTGTGTGTGTGTTTGTGTGTGTAAGTTTTGCGTGTGTGTGTGTTTCGTGTGTGTGTGTGTAAGTTTGTGTGTGTGTGTGTGTGTAAGTTTTGGTGCATGTGTGTGTGAGTTTTTTTGTGTTCATGTGTAAGTTTTTGTGTGTGTGTGTGTGTGTGTAAGTTTTTGTGTGTGTGTTTTTTTTTGTGTGTGTGTGTGTGTGTGTTTGTGTGTGTGTTTGTGTAATTTTTGTGTGTGTGTGTGTGTGTGTAAGTTTTTGTGTGCATGTAAGTTTTTGTGTGAATGTAAGTTTTTGTGTGCATGTGTAAGTTTGTGTGTGTGTGTGTGTGGGTGTGTGTGTGTGTGTGTGTGTAAGTTTCTGTCGTGTGTGTGTAAGTTTTGGTGTGTGTGTGTAAGTTTTCATGTGTGTGTGTGTGTAAGTTTTTGTGTGTGTGTGTAAGTTTTTGTGCGTGTGTGTAAGTTTTTGTGTGTGTGTAAGCTTTTGTGTCGTCTAATGTGAATTTCAACCATTCAGGCTGGTGGACTAAGACCCCAATTCTGAGCTAGTGAATTTCCACCATTCGGGCTGGTGGACTAAGACCCTAATTCTGAGCTAGTGAATTTCCACCATTCAGGCTGGTGGACTGAGACCCCAATATTGAGCTAGTGGATTTCCACCATTCAGGCTGGTGGACTAAGACCCCAATTCTGAGCTAGTGAATTTCCACCGTTCAGGCTGGTGGACTGGGACCCTAATACTGAGCTGGTGGACTAAGACCCTAATTTTCCAACTCTTGCATTTCATGACAGAAATTCAAAATGAACAAGCCTGAAATAGCAAACTAGTCATCCCAAACTATTGGTTTCAGACAACAAATACCAATGATGGACTAAGAATCCTAGCTCTGAAAAGTTCAAATAGCAAACTACACATCCCAAATCGTAATTTTCTGACAACACACACCTATGAGAGGCTATGAAACCTAGCTAATAAAAGCCGGAAATAGCAAATTAACCATCTCAAATCACAAGTTTCAGACAGCACTCACCTATGATCGGCTAAGAAATCCAGCTCGGAAAAGTCAAAAATAGCAACCCACACATCCCAAATCATAGGTTTCAGACAACACATACCTATGAAAGACTAAGAAATCTAGCTTAGAAAAGCCCGAAATAGTAATTTACATATCCCAAATCCTAGGGAGAGCCTTTGTGGGTGTGGGGGGCCCTTGAGGGTGGGGGGTCTTTGGGGAGGTCGGGGGGGACCTTGGGGGCCGGGGGGTGGGCCTTTGGGGTCCGGAGTTGGAATTTTGGGGTCTGGGTGGGCCTTTAGGGTACCGGTAGCGTCTTTGGGTGCCTGGGGGACATTTGGGGACCGGTGGAGGGCCTTTGGGACCCCGTTGGTCCTTTGGGAGCTCGATGTGCCTTTGGTGGCCGGGGTGGCATTGGGGTCTGGGTGAGCCTTTGGGGCGCCGGTGGCCTTTGGAGCTTGGGGGCCTTTGGTGTCGGGGGACAGTTGGGAGCCTGGGGGACATTTGGGGCCTGGGGATGGCCTTTGGGGGTCTGGGTGGGCCTTTGGGGGACCGGTGGAGGGCCTTTGGGAGTTTTGGGGGCTTTGAGGACCGGGGGCTTCCTTCGGGGTTGGGGTAGGAGGATTGGAACCCTTTGGGGTTGGGTTAGAGGACCTCACAACACTGTTCAAATGAAACTTGTGTATTATAACGACCACACTCAAATTCTCTTCTAAAATCTCTTCAAAAATCTTCTTTTAAAATGTCTCTATCTGTTTCGCCGAAATAGTTCCATAACCTGTCTAAAACGGTTTCGCCCAAATAATCCCTAAACGTAAATTCAGCGTGTTCCTTTGTTATTGGCATCTCTGCGCTAACGCATTTCAAATTAATAAGAAACCTTTTCGCGCGCTAAAACAATTCATCGCTAAGATGTTTCTTGCCTAATTGTTTCCATGGCCTTTGGTTATTAATATCCTTTGGAGTTCGACCAAAAGAGTTGTTCCCGAGGCAAAGACATTAATGAGTTGGATCTATTCCTGGAGAAATGTTTCTAGGGCGAAAATTTTTAAAGTCTGACAGATGATGTCATTGATTGATTGATCTGTCAAGAAAGGGGAAATTAATTTGTTGTTTCTAAGGGGAATTATTGATTCACGATAGGTGAATTGAGGTCGACAGCACAGGTGTTCCAAGGTCGATGTTGTTGTTGTTGTAAGTGCACGCTCTCAGCGAATGTCAAGGTCGATGTTGTTGTTGTGAAATTTAGGTCATTGACCCCATTAACCACGTGTTCTCCCTAATGACTCCATGCCCATATTTGGTGCCTCGTCAGTATTCTATGCCCAAATATGGACCATAAACCACGTGGTTCGTACCGGTGTTGTAAGTGCACGCTCTCAGTGAATGTCAAGGTCGATGTTGTTGTTGTTGACACACTTTGATTACGCAATCAATTTAGGTCATTGACCCCATTACGTAATCATTCTCCCTAATGACTCCATGCCCATATATGGAGCCCCGTCCGTATTCTATGCCCATATTTGGTGCCCCGTTCGGACCTCCTGACCCCTCTCTACTCTTGTGCTCCACATTTGGCCTCAGACTCGGCCCAAAGGTCTCTGCAAAGCACAGGTCAATGATCATGCCAAAAATCTCGCAAGGAATACCATGTTCCTTCTGGAACAGCCTTGGGCTCCACATTTGGCCTCAGACTCAGTCCCTCGTTCTATGTGAAGTACAGACCAAGGAAAGCGAGGAATCACCGCCAAAATCCTCCTGGCATAGGCCTGTATCTATTAAATCATGGTCATTTGTCCATCTATGTGGTCTTGTTGCCACTGTGTGGCCTATTTTGTAATCACTATTGATTGTGTTTCAGTTACTAATATAGTTTTAAATAGTAACTAAGTTTATCGCCTAAACATGATAATAGTTTGAAATCACGTGCATGTATGTTGCTACATGGATATTTTTAATTATATTGGTCAATTGGCCATTTTTAAAATGGCACTATCCACTGAAAGAACATTTTCATCCAGAGGCTTATTTTTATTTGCCAAAATGTTAAGAGATTTATTAAAAATGCGGCATCGAGTAAAACCTTACTGTGATAAGACCTAAAATAATCTCAGAGAGCCTTTACGTGGCAACATTGAACAAAACAAAACCAAAATGATTTAACTTGACGTGCTAGAGAATAATCCAATTAATGGAATACAAGCTAACTACAAGTAAAGCAATAAAAACAAAATAATACAATTAAGGTGAATGTCGCTAAATTCATTGCAATGTTAATTTTCCTATGCTACGAAAAGAGATCTTGCTCTCTGACCCAGCATACCAGCACAATGAAATTTTGCACAAGTGATCTTTGGAAAAGAATACAAAATTTAGCCAGTTTTTTTTTCTGATTTAATTCCTAGGAAATAGAAAAAAAAATCTAATGTGAAACCTGGTGGCTCTTTTAAAAAAAGGTCTGGAGCCTAAGAAATGGAAAATTTAAAGCAATCGAAAGTACTATAAATTCAAAAAAAAAAATTTGAAATTAATTGGCCTGATTGAAAATTCTAGATTCTTTTAATTTATTCCTTCGCGCTCGTTTTTGTGTTTTTATATTTTGGACTCTTGCACGGCATGGATAAAAGCGAAAAAGTCGAAAGTAACTTCAAATTGTAGCTCTTTTTTTCTTTAGTTTATTCCAAACTTTTCAGCTTTCTAGTCCAATTCATTAATTATATATATATTTATAAATAAAATTAAATTTTTACTCTGTTTCTCCTGTCTTACATAACCCCACTTTACACCCCCTGAATGGAAACATACCTCAGGCTAGGACGGGTAATGCTTGCGTTTAACTGTCAACCTGTCTTTAATTGGAGTTTGTTAGCTAAGAGAACTACATAAAAATGACCAGAAGAAAAAAGATGAACAAAGGATGGCTTAATCTAAAACTAGAAATAAGAGAGCCAACATATGTCACAATGGCCATAGATAAAAAACAAACAGTCATTTCTAGCTGTAATAAAAAACGAGCATCAAATTCTGAAGAGGCAAGCAGTAAAAAACGGAACTCTGACAAAGATTTGTCAGAAAACAAAGATTTTTCGCTGATTGATTGGTCGGAATTGGACAATGAGCAATAGTTTTATATTTTAATTTGTTACTGTAAAAGGATAGCGAGTAGCTTCTACTTTCGTGTTTGATCCGATTTCGACATCTTAACGCTTTTTCTTTTGCTTTGCATAGTTTCTACGAATAAAGATCTGCCACGTCCTTACTTGTGGGTTGGGTTGCTGCCCCTTTGTGGTTTCGCCCTATTTCTAGTAATTTTTCTATTTATTAATAATTTTTTGGGCTAGTAATTTTAAGTGATTTTTCCTAAAACGTGATTTTTTCTCAGAGCTTGTGATTTTTTATGACGTAACAAGTAAATTCTTGCGAATAAATTACCCAGGAAACCAATTATTGGAAGCTAAAAGGATGCTTTAGTGAAAACTCTTTATGAAAAAGGCTCTTTTTATGGACCAATTCAATTGCTTTTTTTGCTTTATTTTTATTAGCATTGTTATTAGGAAAGCCAGGTTACAGCTTTGATATTTAAATAACCTAACGGTTGTCATTTCAGGACCAAGGTTTGTTTGCTCCAGTATAAAGGTGTATATTTATTTAGCAGATAGGCCTACAAGAAGAAAAAGTCTGACAATAATGAAAAAATAAATCTAAAAAATCTTCTTTCATGGCAAAAATATCTTAGAGGAACAGCTAAAAGTTAACAAGCTGTTCGAACAGTCAGCGTGCACCAAACATTTATGGAAACAACCCCTCAGCTGAGTGAAAATATACAAATCTCTTTTGTCTCAGAGCAGTTCCTCACCTAACACAAAGCACCGTGGATGCTAATGGTATACTTCCAAGGTTGCTGGTTACAAAAGATGTCCTTATTTTTAAACAATAGAATTTATTCTGAACAAGTAATGTGTCTTCTTTTTTGGTGTATTCTATCTTTGAGCCTATCGGCTTTTTGTTAGATTAAAAATATAATTATCATCAATAGTATTATTCTCTTGTAATAGATTCAGTTACTGATACGTATTGTTTGCTACGATCAAGCGAGTACCCAGACCCCTTCATTCAAATCCTCGGTCTTAGGACAGAACCGTTATTGATAGATTTTTGATAGAAAATTTATTCATTTAAAATTTATCGCTGCTCCATGGCAAAGATGGTTCTAGACGTTTGCCCTCCAAGAAAATAACCCCTGGGTCCCTCCCCCAATGGAAAATACATCCCCGCAAAAAAATTAGTCCCGACAAATGCCCCCCAACCAGACAAGACCCCCACCCCGCTGCAGAAAACTCCCCCGCCAATAATGTTCTTATGTTTCCCAATAGCAAATACTATCTGTAAGCAATGGACAAAATACAAAACTTAAAAAGACGCTTGAACTTCTATAATGAGGCTCTATGATTTTTTGTAGCTAGGGAGGGAGATACCTCAAAGGGTGCACTTTGATGCCAAAACATACCAGCTCTCATTGAGCCATCGGAATTAGTTCTAACGGGAAGATGAGGAGAGTGTGGAGGTAGGATTTGATGTATAATCCCCGAGGCCATAATGAGGATTTGTTTTGGGGTGAGGACGTATTTTTTAGGGAGAGGGGGTACAAAAGGAACTTTAAAAAACGTATCAAATGTGAAATTGATATATACTCCCTTTTGGTTTCTGGGAATATTTCTGGTCTATGCTTTTATTATGAATCTAAAGAGTAACATTAAACCCCAAAATGAGCATAATCTATTTCGTATAGGAGATGGAGTGCCCTTCCTCATCCAAACCTCCGCCTCATGATCGGAGAAACTTCAGAGGGTGCTCATTAGATTAGAAATTGAGAGTCCTAGTCTTGAGAGCATAAGTTTTTGAAACGTATTTACAACGCTATTTTATTAGGTGGCCAGCAATTACCCCCCTGAAAATACCCCCCCACCATAAAATAACGCCTCGCAAAAATTACCCCCCGGCGGAAAACCCCCTTCCCCAGGAAAATAACCCCCTAGGGACAATAAGGCTTTCCAAATTTGAGAAGTGTCGTCGAGGGTTGGTTTTTTAATTTCCTGTGGGTAAAGACTGTGTGGTACTTGTGTATTATGCGCCAGTCCCTCCCGTTTAAACTATGTGTAAAACATGATACACCACTGATTTCTTCGTTACTTTAGCAACAAGTTGCGGCGATTGATGGGCACACACGGAGGGGGGGGGGAGTATTTCAGGGGTGCATCTAAAATGTGTTAGACTTCAAACACTCCCAATACTTTGCCCCCCCCGCCTTATGGGCAAATACATAGCCCCAAGGGTACTTGTGTAGAATCTGGCTATACACGCGAGAAGGGAGGTCTCGTTAATGCTAGTGAAATAAAACACAATAAGATGAAAATATAATAGTTCAGGAACAGTACAACACTGCCTCGCAAAAATAACCCCCGACGGAAAATCCCCTCCCCCAAGAAAATAACCCCCGTGGAAAATAAGGCTTTCCAAATTTGAGAATTTTATTCGAGTTTTAGTTTTTTAATTTCCGTAGGGGGAAGAAATTTTGGTAGTTGTGTATTAGGCGCCACACACTCCAGTTTACAATATGTTAAAAACCCGACAACACCCCGGTTTCTTTGTTAATTTATAAACTACTTTAGGCAACTGATTGGCCCATTATGGGGGGGGGGGTATATCGGGTTTTTATTTAAAATGTGTTAGATACAATTATTATGCATATTACGAAGTAATAATAGTTTTCTGACTTCAAACTATCCAAATACTCTACCCCCTCCCTATATGTAAATATATAGCCAAAATGGTACTTGTGTAGAATCTGGGTACATACGCAAGAAGGGACGCTTCGTTAATGCTAGTGAAATAAAACAAAATAGGATCAAAATATAATAGTTCATACACAAATATTGGCTATATTTTTGAATATTGGGGGGGGGGGGGTAAAGCATAGCATATATTAAATACTTAGGTACTTTTCAGTTAGCTGGTACCCACGCGAAGATCAGATAGGATAAAAACCTTTTAGTCTGCATCAAGCGAGACAGATGCCCAGTACTAAAACAGGGGTACTAAAATAAAACGAAATAGGATCAAAATATAATGGTTTATAAACAAAATTATAAGATTTACAAATTACAATTATGCGCCCAAAACACTGTAATATAGTGGGTACTGTCTTTGGCAGAACCCACTCTTTTTCTGTTTTTTTTCCACTCTTTTTCTGGCAAATCCCAACTTGTAATTTTAACATCCATGTCCATTCAGTCACTTATCTTAGCAGAATAACAGGTTTTATCTGATCTTTGCATTATCGCGAGGATACCAGCTAATTGGAAAGCACCAATATGTAACCTAGCCTAACCTAGCTATCTTTTAGTCCCCCTAAACCCCAAAATACTAAAGTTTAAATCTTTGTAACGGAGTGAGTAATATCTCACTATGCAGCGGAAACCTGTTTATCTACAGCGGCTTTGAGATTTCGATGCGGTCTTTCTTTTGTGTGTCTTTGTCTTGTCTTGCGCTAAGCTGAAAACAACTAACGAAGAAACGGGTTTGTTCTCTAGTTTTACGCAGCGTAAACCTGAGTGAGTGGCGCATAATACATAAATGTCAAAATTTCTTCCCCCTAAGGAAATTAAAAAAACAAAAAACAACTCAAATAAAATTCTCAAATTTAAAAAGCCTAATTATCCACGGGGGGGGGCATCTTTCAGGTGCGTTTTCCCCGGAAGTGGGGGGTGTCAACGCCTAGAACCATTTTATTAGTTAATCTTTTTTCCTTTTCAAATTATCGAAAACTTTCGGCCTTTTCAAGACAAGATATCTTGTCCAAGACAAGATTTGATATCTCCTCGAAGCTTGTCCTTTACCTGGTGGTTTGACAAGTGTCAATCCTCTGTATTATTACCTCTGAAGACGAATGTTTTTTTATTATTATACCGGCCTACCGGGTATTTACTATTGACGGGTGATACTATTCAAGTTTTTGGCCTGTGACGTTGTCATCTGAAAGGCTGTGACGTTGTCGTCCCAATGAAACAGGCACATTGGCCTTAAACGACTATGTGTTACCAAGTAGTGCTGATCAGACAGATTAAAGGACCCAATATGGGTTTGGGTCTTAGATATAGCCTGTTTCAGGGTTTCATTGCTCCTAATAATAACAACCTATGATGAAGTAACAAAAAGGGACAAGTTACGAAAGATTAGCTAAGAAGGCTCTTGATTATTGAATAACAGAAGGTGAAAGCAGAACGAGGATAAACCAATTTTAGTAGCTTTGAAAAGAAAATATATATGCATTAGTGTCAATTGGGGGGTAGAGCAAGTCCCCCCTAATTTTTTTAATGTCATTTTGGGCGGGTATTTTCATTGCAAATGCCTTTTTATGGTATTCTTATTAAAAAAAATGAAAAAATAACAAATTTGTCCCTATAATCTGAAAAATACTCCCCCTCCCCCTAAATCTCCATGAATTTATGCCACCGTAAATAAGAAGGTTCCATTCTAACTTTACGAAACAAAATTTTACGGTTGTTCACTCAGTTAGTGTTTTGGATTAACAACCAAAGAATTTAAATTCAGAAACTGTACTCATCAATATAAATATTCATGTGACTAATCCTAATTTTTCACATTACAAACTTTGCACAAATAAAAATGTGACTTCCAGAAGATGAAGAATTTTTGTAAATAGACTTACAAGATGCCATAGAGAGTTCAAATAAATCAACACATCCCAAAAAGCAAACTTTGCTCTGAAAAATGGATATTTATAAATCGATTGTAATGATAAGATTCATTATTAATTGATTATAATTTTATTTTATTATTATTAATGTTAATTCCGCTATTAATTTTATTAATTATTAATAATAAGAATTGAGATAATTACTTGTGACATAATAAGATGCTTGGTTTCCATAATCCAAAGCCTGAAGCAGCAGCTGTAACTGGCCCTATCTCTAAAAATTTGATTTTATACTTTACTTGACTTTTTTTGTAATCCTTCTAACATTCGGTGACTTTTTTTTTTGCAACTCTCCTTATTTTGTTTTGCAAAATATTTTGTTCCTTGCATTGGGATTTTCCATTAAACACCGTCGTCTTATTGGGTGTTAAATCAGCACAAAATGAGTTCAGTATGCTTTCAATGTTCACGTGATGAGTACGCTAGGAGTTCAATGGAGAAGACCATCATACCAGTCAGGTTTAAACAAAGTGATCAAGTTCAAGACGAATTTCCACAAGTCAAGCTGAATAAGATTCAGATGTACGTTACTGGCAGTAAAACTGGTCGTTTAAAACCCTTACCGTATATCTATGGCCTCCTTCATAGCGATCATTGAATTCAAAACAAAACGTCCCTTGAGGCTTTTCACCACTTGACGTAGTTATTGAAGCAGTAAACGTAATGTTTGCATCAAGGACAACGGGGCCATTACTTCTTATAGATACTTGAAGAGACGCAACAACGCCCAAGAAAAAACCTATAAACAAACCGAAAAAAAAAGTTTAAATTCGTGCATTTAGGACATTTAGGCAATCTTGTCTTTTAAAGCAAACAGAATTAGAATATAAAAAAAGAAGCCAAGAACGGAAAAATACCAACTTGAAAAGCGTTCGGGTAGAATTGTAAAGAACGATGTGTCTCACTGGTATGAATAATATTTTCTCTCCTACTTCATCATATTGAACGGCTGATAGTACAATTTTACGTATTTCTGCTGATGATGAAGACCGACTGTGTCTTCGAAATATTCAGAACTTTTGTATTTGTTTTCCACTGTCTAATAAAGGACTTATCCCTATTGGAATTCTTATTCGTTTCGTCAAATAAAGGCAGTGTGGTCTGAGAAAAAAAGTCAACGTAAAATTTTACACGGGAGAGAGGCTAATTCATGAGATTAGAACAGCCTAAAAGCTCAATAAGTTTTCCTCTGGGGGCAACATTACAAGCATAACCTCAGTTGCAAGGGTAAAAGATCATGCAAGTAGCCCGTTTAGTACAAAGGGTCCATGAAATATCTTAAGTATAAATTATTTATACTGTGATAGGCTCTATGGATATCTATGGGATAGGCTCTTGTATTGCATTTTTGAGGATAGGATCTAGAAACATCCTCTTCGAGATTCTCACATATTGAGCTAAAAGGTGTTAATGTCATTAATGTCACCTCTTTTTTTGACGATATTTCCTCCTTTTCTAGAAGTTTGTAAATGTTATTATAAAAAATAATAATAATTTATTTTTGACCAACTATACAGAAAATTAATTGGATTAAAAAAAGAAAATAGAAAAAAAAACAAAATAAATAAACAAAAAAAAAAAAACACAAAGATACAATTAACAACAACACAAAAAAAAAATATTCAACAAAATGCGCGGTGGCAACCCGGAGAAGTGGGTGGTTAACACCCAAAGTAGCATAAATGTTCTCCTGAAAACGGCTACTTTGTCTGACACAACAATTTACAATATCCGGAGCGCCAAAAATCCGCATCATCTTTCTATTACTGTATCTGCGAGGTATATACAATAAAACTTGCAATATCTAAAATACATAATTCTAATATCGCTAATATCCCCTGGCCGAAAGAGGATGTGAAGGCCAGCTGGGAACAAAACTGCATGGTCACAAAAACTCGAGTACAATTTAGCCAATGCTTTTCTATAGCAATAACTTTTATAAATTACTTACAATTAATGAATTTTACATCATTTGGAACAGCAATAAATACAGACTATTTTGATGTATAGGCTATATGAGGAGCGGTAGAAAGGTAATAAGACTGGCGATACTGCAAGCATTCTGGCAACCCTACAATGTTGTCCTGTAACAGCCATTCTAGAGACCATAACGGTTGAAGACTTCCAGTGCTTCTACAAACTGTAGGAACAACGTCTCGGTGTGTAGTTGCCCAAGGGAACTACTTTGAAGGGGATAACATTGATGTTTTAATTTAATAAAAGCTTTGTTAAGAGAAAAAAATCAGTTCGTTACTTTTCTACGCACCTCGTAGGCCTACCCATTTTTGAAACTTTGAGGTTAAAAAAAACAGTAAAAATTTGTGAAATGATTGGTCAGGGGGCTGAGAGGAGGGACTGCTCATATATAGGATAATTTCAATTCGTATTGAGGTTTTACCTTCCCTCTGCACTTTAATCTGGAAAAAAATTAGCATTCTATTTAATTTTGATATTGCATTGAGGGTTATTCAAAACATACCCCTTCTTCATGTCAACCTGTTTCAGCTTATCAGAATACTTTAGTTTTTAAACTTCTGTTTTCTGTTGAAAATTAAACACACAAAAATTGTTTTTTTTTTTTTAACAAAATTAAAGAGCGAAACTATGTTTTGAACGGCGCCAAACAGAATCTAATGACATAAGATGTCGTAGTTAGCAAGTGCCGGTATTTTCAAAAATTGATCCAAAAAAAAAATGCCTTTTGCTGATAGTGAAGTAGCATACTGATAGTGCCTTTTGGTTAGTTCAACATCCCTCTCAACATGCCCTGAAAGTTTCATCTTAATGCCATTAGTCTGAGCAGTAGCACGTCACCTACAGGCAAATATAAGGCAAAATCCACTATTTAATGGTACATGAAAAATTGTTTGATTACGCTCAAAATATTTTTGAATTTACTCGTCTACTATGGGCTTTAGTTTATCTTTCACCTGTTTCTCTCCTCTTCGCTACAATGCAATATTTTCTAATTAAAATGAGTTTCGAGAAGCCCTGATATTTCTTGAACACCTTCACTAAACTTTAATTACATTACTCTGAAGTGAGAGAGTTCAATCCTGAAGTAATGAAAAACAATAGTCGCCGTAGCGTAGAGAGTGGGTGGTTGCGGAGCATTAACCCCCTTATTATGTAGATTAATTAGCTACTATTTAAGTTCTAATTTTATTCTTTACTTTCACAGATTTATTATATTCGATTTCCATTCACTTTCACTATCGTACATCATTTTAATCACCCCTTAGCTTTTACAGCAGAGTTTAACTTTCGCATTTACAATACTTCAAAATTGAAAAAAAAAACATCTTCTTAATATTTTTTGAAAGGGGCTTGTAATACCAACAACATCATTTTCAGCCTGTTCTGCCTCCTCACTGGCCTGACATCATCTGATCCAGCTGCCTCCTTATCTTTGATGCATGATCATGAATCATGAGGAGATTTAGAGTTCCTGTTCTTTTGAAAAAAACCACTGGACACATTTACACAACTGATTGGGGTAGCTACCAGGTCGTTACGCTTATATTTTTAACAGAGGAGTCACTGGAAAAATGCCCTATTACATTCAATGCCGAAACGCACCGGGCCAGGGCAAAAAAAAAAGAAAAAAAAAACAATAATAATTAGTAACTACATAGCATCTTATCAAAACAGATTAACATAAAAGCCACCTAATAGTACAATATTACGAAAATCTTTCATTTTACAATAATAATACTCTCTAATACTTGGGGAAGGAAATTCCCTATTACACAGGGTTCGGACAGGTCGGTTCGTTTCAAATTATAGGCTCTGTCCTATTTTTATAGGATTTCCCAGGCCCAAATATAGGATTCGGAAGTCCTCGGGATCAGATCTGTGGTAGATGGCGTGGGATGCCTGGTCACATAAATTCGTCATTTCCCGAGTTTTTGCATTTATTATTTTTTTTTATTTCAAATACAAACTGTACAAATAGTAAAAAACAGTAAAAAATCAGATACACATACTGTGCCAACGATTGACTGATACAGGTAAAATATTTGGAATCACTCTTGCTGCTTCTTGGGCATCAATTTCGATATGAGGTCAGTTTTTCTCTTTGCCAGAGACTGCTCCGTTCTCGCAGATTCCACCATCTGCTCTCTTTCACTTGTTCTGGACTTCACAGCTCCATCGAGCAAAGAAACAGCTAGGGCAATGTCTATGGAACTCTTGGACTCGGCAGCCCTCTTCATTTTGTCGGTCGCTTCCTGAAGTGGAGTATCTGCTACTGTTCTCTTTTCTTGCTCTGATGCTCTAAGTTTTTTCCTTTCGCTTTCCCGGTCATCTATTTCTTTCTTTTTGTCGTGGACCTCCTGCAACTTCCGCTTGCTGTCCTCTTCAAAATCTTCTTTCTCCTTCTCGGATAGCTCTTCTTTTTTCTTTTCATCCAGATATTGTTGATACCGAGACCGTGCAGAACGTGCAAGATTCAACAGCTCTTTCGTAATAACAAACCGTTCTGGTTTTCCTCCATAAAGCCTCAACGTGTCATATATCATGATTCTCGAATCCAGAACTCGTTCAGACATCAAGGCCTGGTCTTCACCGAGAATCCTACCAGAACACGAGAACCCACGCTCAACATCTGCGCTGCCATGCGACAACCTCAGCACCCCTTTTATAAGCTTGGTAAGTTCCGGGTACTTGCTATCCCCGCGCTCATTCACCAGTCCAAAATAATGGCTCCAAAAATGATCGATCCGAGTAATGTCCTCATGGGGTCCAGTTTCCGTTCGCAAAAGCAGCCACTCAGCCTGGGCGACGTCTGAGCTTACTCCAATCGCAATCTCGCGTGCCACAACCGCTATGTCTGCAATGCTTCTTGAATCCTTCATGTTGATCGGACTCAAACAGCGTAAAGCCTCTAGAAAACCATCCTTTTCCAGAACACATTTGTTCAAAATATGGCGAATACCCGCAATAAAATGTTTTCACACATTGACATAGAAAATGGCCTTGTCTTTAAGTGTTGCTTTCTCACCAAAAGATTGTTCCACATTTTCCGAAACTATGGGATTTTTGCAAATTTTTCAGCAAGATTCAACATTTCTGGTGAGAAATTTTCAGTCTCGGTTACGAAATAAGGAGTAAAGACCCGTCCGCAAAGCGTCACAACTAGTCTTTTGATCTCTGAGTGCAGAACATGAATGAGAGGCTCTTCTTTCTGGAACAGTTGGATGAAAATCATGAACAGTTCTGCTGAGGCTAGAACAAACTCTAGAGTTGGGCCTTCATCGTCGCACTTTTGATATAAGCCACAATCTTCAGAAATTTGGGAGTGGACAGAAGATTCTCCAGTTTTTTCTCTCTCGGCACGAAGTTCAGGAAGTACTCTAAGATTGCTGGCCACTGCTGCATGATTCTAGCGAGGGCACGTCCGACAGCCAGCGGCTTGGGACATGCTTCATGAAAGTATTTTCTGGAACTCCCACTTTCTTCTGGCACTTTTGATAGTCTTCACAACGTGCAGGCCAGTCGTAAAAAAATGAATGCACAAGAATAACGAAGTCGGAACTTTCTTCTCCGAACACCTGAAAACCTTTCAAGATAGCGTTATGAATTATATGGATGTTGTAAGTACCAATATTCAACATTCCTTTCCCGTCACTTTCTTTTTCTCGGCATTGAACTTGTTCCAAACGCTTTTGTTGACGTTTGGTCCGTCACTTCCAAGCGTGATCAGTTTTTCAAGTGGCAGCTGATTCTGCTCGATGGCTGACATAATCTTCTTATACAGGTCATCACTTGTCGCGTGGCCCATAAAACTTGTACATAAATATCTGCTCTGGGTTTCGTTTCCGTATGAGGACCAATATCGAACACGTATCTGTAACTCTTTCATACCAGCGTTGTTGGTTGTCTCGTCATATTCTAGTACAAAATATGACTGAATGTCCTTCACAAGCATTTGCTTACAGTAAGGATGCAGCGTATTGGTGATCAGATACGTGAGCTTCTTCGCACATAGGGATATTCCGTCGGGGATCTTACCGGGGAACATCGCATGGAAGGTTGCGACAATATGGCCTGAAGAGTTAGCAGACATGGAACTCTGTACCGTCTAAAGTGCCCATATCAACTCAGCTTTATAAGCGGCATCACGCTCACAAAACATGTTTGTACCAACTAATGGTTTATCCTTGGTTGTTTCATCAACTCGAGATTGTCCGGTCAGGTGAAGCTGTAGTGGATGTAGGTGAGCAGTAACTGCGGCTTTGTGTTCTACAGATCGCATATGTTGGTTTAGCTGAGCAACCCCAGCTGTGCAACCAAGATTTTTCAAGCAGAGTTTGCAAAAGAACGAGTACTGGTCGCTCCCAGTCTTACATCATTTGCCAATCTTTCTACCGCTGCAATCCGTCTTAGCAAGTCATGAACTATTGAACTTGGTAGGCCCTATGCTTAATTACCAAGCATCACCTGCAAAATAGCATCCCGCGATTAAAAGGCCATAAAAAGAAAAAAATGTGGATATGTCCGAAACTGGGCCGTATTCACATCAGCCTTTAATAGCGTTCAGCCAGGAAAAGCATAAGTCGCAAGAACTCACAGTCTCATTCAGCAGAGACTGCTAGCCTATACACTGATTTTTGCTCATTTTGGACAGGCCCAACATGACAAAAAACAAAACATAGGCTACTAAGTCAACACAACAGCATAGCCCAGGCAGAAGCAACTTACTAATCCCAACACAAAACATTAGTTAAGTTCAAACAGCACAACAGTTGTAATTAATTATCGATCTACACCGAAAGACAGCACAGTCTACAAGCAAAGTCAAAAGCAAAGAAAAGCATATCTTGGCTTACTTAACGAGCAGTGAAAATTGCAAATCATGACCAATGTTCTTAGTGCTCTTCCCCCAAAAATATAGGAATAATAGGATTTTAGCCAAAATATAGGCATTTTATAGGAGTGCATTAAAATATAGGAATTTATAGGCGAGTCCGAACCCTGTATTACAATCTAATAACATGTGCAGTCGATGTTCCTCCAAATTAGGAGATACCAGAGGTTAAATCCCCTCTCCATACCACTCACAAAAATCTGGCACAAACAAAATACACCTTTGAGGTTTCCAGGGCCCCTTTACCAAAAAACGAGACCAACAGACTTTTACACCATCCCTAATACTTGCATGCAATAATATAATAGTGGATGGTCCCTCCATTTTGTATTGACTGCACAACTTTGTGTTTAGAGACAAATATGGCACCATGTGGCCTCTGAAACTAGGACACTTTTCATATAGCTTTTCAGAAGTTCTAAGCCAATTAGCTATCTCCTAATTTTCTGGCAAAGTCAAGCCAAAATTGTAATTTATGTCTTTGGAGTTATTATAACTAGTAGATTCTGTTTAAATAATTACAACATTCATACACACTGGCGTAACATTTTCATTCTTTAGAATTTCAATTACTATTGGAGCAAGTCACGTGTATGTAGTGTCATCTTCGTTGCCAGAATTTCTAAAAGTTAAATGTGTTAAAATTGTGAAAACAAACATATGTTTTTGAGAGGGAATCAAAACCCATTGGCGTCCTGCTTAAAAACAGTTAACTTACTTACGCTCTAGTTACTTGCGCTCTAGTCTTGTCTTAGTGCTGATCGTTTTGTTATTGCCGGAGTAGTAATGATAGTGAAAACAATGTGTTCTATTATAATCACAGCGTTCCGAGTTATTAACTAGAAATAGCTCTTGACAGTCTCAGAAAATTACAGCTTACTCTGCTAACTTATAAAAAAAACTTAAAGTTAGCTTAACTGAGTTCTTACAGACTCTTCTGTTGAGACGTTACTCGGATCTATTAGGCTATGGACATAGGTTTAGTAATCATATTCTGTTGAGAATATTATATTTAAAATCTCGCGGTGGTGTTTGCTGTTTTGTTTTTATTACCACTACTGTGGATACAATGCTGGTGTTAACTGCAAAGCTTGAAAGTCTAAATACAAATTTTATATATTTTCTGTAGAAAATTTAGTAGGAAATTTAGGTAGAATATAGTAGAAAATTTTCAGAGATTACATCCTGCTATTTATCTTGGGCAACTTCTCTGCGTTTAATTTTTAATTTCTGCAACTATTTCATTAAAAAAAATGGCGTTTACAAGGTCTGGTTATAAATATGACAACTGGTTTTCGTTGTTGGAAAAAGTATAGATAGTACTTGTCCTGAATAATTTTTGGAGAGCTCTGAAATCAAGGTATTGGTAGTTTTTAATTCTTTTAATTGGAACTCTGAAATGCCAAAAGATTTTGTACAATTTTGAGCCATCTTAGCCATGTGGTTAAAACACTAAACTTGAAATGTTTTGTCCGTCAGGACAGAGGTTTGAGTCCGAGTATCCCTGGTTATTTAGTTTAGAACAGGACTCAATGGTGTAATTCTGTAAGCTTGGCCAGAGTCAAACCAGCTCTAGATATGTACCTGGAGAAATCCAGGGAAGGCAAAAAGGAATGGTCTAAAAAAGTACAGAATGGCTGGTCCCCCGCCTGCCACTAGTAGTATGCGCCTTCTGGATTCTATAGAAGCTATAGCAATTTCTATGTTATTCTATAGAAGCTCTACACCTTTTCAAAGAGAGTGACTATCCCCATGCATATAGGTAATACTTCTACAAGACATTACACCTTTTCACAGAGGACCAGTATAACTCCATATGTGATGGGGATTCTGATGAAATGAATAGTTTTCTATACAACTCGCATTAGAAAGAAACCTGAATTCACATAGAATAATTTTTTTGAGTAGATATTGGTAGAGACAAATTTGTATTGCCTTAGCATTATTTGAGATAAGTCAAGGAGCTAACAATAGAGGCAATGATATATGAGTACCCAATGTGGCTGTGAAAATAACCGCTGGTTGTAGACTATGTCTTGAATGTAACACTGTGTATACTAGATATGCGATATCATTAAGTAAATTAAAACAGGAGGAGCAGCTATGTTTTGCTGGAACAGTGAATATTCTCCATATAAATAACCTTCGATCAGAATTAGATGTCCTATCGAAATAAATCGACAAGAACAAAATGCATTAGTGATGATTATTTCAATTATATTCAATAAAATTGTTTCTAAATCAATGGCATTTTTTTCTTTCTATAGTAGACTAGCGTATATTTTTTAGAGTATAAACAATTTTGGTTAGTCTGAAGTTGGTTTTGAGAGAGTTAGGACTCTAAAAAATGGATAAATTCGAGAAAGAGCGAATCATGAGGAATCTCGTTCTTATGGAAAAACGTTTGATTCTAGATGACAATCTATTATCTAGATAGATGACAATCTATCTATTCAAAGGAAGATATTTTCTCGGGGATGCTTGTGGATATAAGAAAAAATGATTCTCCGCCATTAGACTATTGTATGAAGCTTCTACGTCGTGGTCCAAATGCATTTACACAATTTATTGATATATTGATCACGACACAGCAAAATGATATTCTGGATATGCTTTTAAAAATTAGTTTAGAAATTTTGGACTTTTTGTCATGAGAAATATGGTGCTCAAGGATGGTTTACTCCTCTCTCTCTCTTAATCTCAGACAATTTTTGTTGTTGTTAGCTCTGTTTCATTGTGGCGGTGAGAGTGTCAACACATGATAAAATGTTCCAAACATGTACGTTATTTATGTAAACACTGGGTAGCTGGTCATCATGTGATAATTGCACAATGATCAATGAGTATGATGAAAAGGTTAGATTATGCAACCCGTGTAAATTGCATAGAGGATATGCTGTACAAATTAAAGGTTGTAATTCCTGTCTTGAAGAGGTGTGTGACGCTCATCCTAGAGGTCACCTATGCTCCAATTGTCACTATGATAAATGTAAGCAGTGGGAGAATACATATCCCGGTAAGATTGGAAAGAATCCTAGCTGTGATTTTAGTCTATTGCTACGAGATTGGTATCGTAGGGGTTTTAAATTGTTCTGGGAGGAGGAACCGGGTCAACGATTCAACTGTTGGAACAACAAAAAAATATGGTTTCTACGTCATTGTTGTGAAGACAATGGGTGTTATGATTATAAGCCCACTGATTTTTATTTGGCTGTGACGGAATGAAATTCGACACTTGAGGACACTGTTTATGAAATTGCTTCAAATAAGCAAATTGAAACATGTGAATTCTATAGAATGAATGAGAATAGTATCATTGACTATACAAAGAGATATGACAAGAGGGAAGTCACGCTCTACTGTAGAAAATGTGACCCTGACATTTCAATACATCAGGATCAGTACACTGTGAATTCAGATAATCTATCTGCACTAGTTGTTGTCGACAAATACCTAGTAGTGGATGAAATCTAAAGAGTAGAAAAGTCGTTTTATCATGTATATAATTTTTTTTTTATTAATAAAAAATTTCACATACATCTTTAGAACACTTTATTCTTAGGGCACTAAAATAAATATTAAATACACTTGTAAGTATATTTTCAACTAGAAAGTCATTTAATCGGGGTAAGTCAACGTAGATGTTGAGAAACTGCTTGTAGTTGTAGCCACGACATCTGAACATGAAAAAGAGTAGTGCATGAAAACCACATGTCTTAGTCGTTAAATCCTGTACTCTTCGTGGATTTTGAATAATGGTTTTCCCACTACTTTCAATAAAGCTGATGATGTATGGAGTGTAGAATTTATACGATAGGCTAAGAGGGTAAAAAATTCAATATTCTTCGCTGTTTGAAAGATACATAGCCAATGACCGGTCTTCAAAGTCAATGGACTGCTATTAATAATGATAAGGGTGTTGTTAACACTTGGAATTTTTTTCAATGAAGTTCGAAGGTATGCAATAGGACTTGTACTGGGACATGTATGGATCCATACTAAATACATTGATTATTTGGTTTGTGTTCATGGTGCAAGGTCTAGCAGAACACTGCCGTCGGGTCTGATTTCCCAATAGGTTTCAAATTGACTCAGTGATATTAGCGTGATACTCTCAGTCAGAGCATCGGCAAATGTACACTCTAAACGTACATTCCCTGTTCGTACTATACTCATATCCTGTGTGCCTGGCAAGTCCAAAACAATAACCCCATGATTTTTTGAAAACATTGAATCGGTTATTCCATTTTCAAATAGTTGAGAGTCATGACCTAGGGATTCTATGGTTCACTCGTACAAGGTTTATTAGGATTTTTTGTCAAACTATAAAGTACATAACGAACTACCGGTTGTTTTGCGCACGTGACTGGAGAACCCACAAATTCAAAGCCATTGGGGGATTCGGTACAGAATTGGATAGCGCTACCACTTTTATAAAGGGCCAAAGCCAGTCTGTAATGTATTTATCCGTTGATAAATCATGAATTGATATAGCTAAGAGATCCAGTTGCAATCTGATGTTAATTGGTGATCGTGTGAGGGACAAGAAGTTTAATGTTGTTACCATTGGCTCTTAGCTTTTCCACTGCCAATGCAACAGAGCTCATAACCTGTTGTTTTCGGACGTGGAGAATTGCCGATGTGATAATGACATTTGCATCGGGTGCTGCAAGAAGTGTTTTTCTCAAAATGAAATTCGATGGGGCCATCTGTAACTTTATGTCAATCTTAATATTGGGGGGTAACCATTGGGATATATTGATTATATATTAATTTTCCAACCAGATGATACTCTTGGGTCACTGCAGTAGTCAACTCACCGTCAGTATCAACACCTGATCGATATTCATAGCCCAATGCTTGTCCTCTCAACTCCTTGTATGCCTTTGGTGTCATCATCATAAATTGTATGTAGCTTGCATAGTTGGATAAATTATTGCTAGTGCTCACCAATGTTCCATTAATAAATACATTAATTTGTTTGAATAGGTTGTGTAGAATACAGTTTTCATAGGAGCGACCATCGCCGGCATTTGGAGTTGTATTATCTGACTTTTTCTTCACCACAACATTTAAATCAATAAATTTTGATGACCAATCAATGAAATAGTATTAATTGGAAAATATTTGAAAGTGTATATTTTCCGACAGGGGTTGTTGAGGGTTAAATTGTTCACAGTAGCCATACTTGACACTGACATCAAGATTTTGAGCATTGAATAGATTCAGTGAGGAACTGACTCCTTGATGGATATGATTCCTTGTGAGGGAGATAAGTCATCTTAAGAGAACAAATCCTTCATTGATATAACACTATTTTTCTTTTTCTTCTTTTGCCTATTGGCCTTCGTTGTTTTATACATTAAATTCCTTGTTGATGTCCTTTGCTTACTGCTTGCATAAAGACAAATGAGTGAATGACGCGAAAGCATCCTTTTCAATCCCTCCCCATTTTGTCGATATTTTAGTTGCTCACCAACGGCTCTTGCTGAAGATCTAATATTTTCCTTAACAATCTCCTTGAAATTCTTGCCCGACCCCCAGTCCTGTAGTGTGGAGGCAGCAAAATTTTATGCAGTAGGAACAAGATATTTTCTGGCAAGGGTCAGTGCAGAACGAAATAGTCTAGCAAACCAGCTACAAAGACCATAGTAAGACATTGTAGTACGCCCCTTGTAGTAGTCTGATCCATTGCCTATTTGACGTGGACACAAAGCACCAACATAACAATCAATATCGGGGCAGACAAATGAAATTTTCGTATTGTTCATTTTAGGTGATTGTACTGTCGTTGACAATGGGTCGAAAAAGAAATTTAATCACTGCTAAGCCTTTTGTTTTTGCTAGAGGATCACCCAATTCACTTCTTAGTGTTAACTGGCAGAGTGCCAAATACGAAGTGTTTACAGGAACATACTGAAGATGCTTTATATTATAGTGATGAACAAGTTCATGAGTTGTTTTTCGTTCAAGAACACGTAGGAGGGGGACATTTGAATGACCGACTCTCGACGTTTCCACAAAGGATGCATAGAGAAATATGCAAGAGTCCGAGGTGAAATCAGGTGGATAATCAGCAAAAATAACTTGATCCATCCCGTAAACGGTGCCAGCATTTTTCCCATTGATCACATTCAGTTTAATGCCATGAGCGTCTCTCAGATTATTATTAAGAATATTTATTTCAGTGTCAACAGGTGAGCTAATGTAAATCCTATCATGTTCCAATGAATAATTAAAATGGAATGTACCATTCCTACGATATGAGATTTTTTTATTGATTGCACGACGCAAATACCCCATATTATAATATTCAATATATTTCAATTTGACATGTGGATAGTCACTAGATTTAAGTGCTTCAACCCATTCATAGTCGACATAGCTCAACCCATTCATAGTCCCATCGAATGGTATAACTTTTATATCATACACTCGATCCTTTCTCAGGTTGTCATAGGTATTTTGAGAATACAGTCAAAAACAGCCACTTCATACAAGCCGTTAAATCTGAGGGTAAGGGAGAGTTTTGTCCAAAAATCACTTGTCGTATTTAAGTCGTCGTAGAGAGGATCGGAAACATTGGACATAAAAGTTACATAGAAATCATTGGACATTGTCAATATCTTCAACACCGATCCAAGAATCAAAGTCAGAGTTGTATCTATGCCACCGAACAAGTAACTGTTTCTCACCCCTGCGAGTACGTCTCTTTAATATCTTTTCAATTTGATAGATTTCACTAGCATTTTTAACTTTTTGCAGTTCATACTCATAAAAGCCACCGAGAATCTCTTCATCTTTGGTATCACACAGGCGATAAGTTATGGGTTTAGTGTCTAGGATTGTTGCCACTTTAAAAAGTTCAGTGGACCACAAGTAATTCCCCTTTTCAAAAACATTAGTTTTTCTATTAATTCGAACAGTATCACCAACATTTAATTTATGTTTCCTCTTGACATTTGATTCATTGGAATACTTTTTGAGAAAGGTGTTAACTGTATCATTATAAGAATGGTGACCTTCCATTGATGTAGAGGAGGACAGTGTTCAATAAGGTCGATGATTATAAATCAACATGATTTTCTCTAGCTCATAAATAATATCCGATGCATTTTTCAATATACAATATCTTGAAATTAAAAGTCGAATAGTTCTTGTCAATAGTTCGGCCAATGCAGCCTTTATAGGACAGTGACTATGATATAGCAGTGTACTATATTTCTCTAGTACTTTTGCAACATGGAGATTAACAAATTCACTACCGCGATCCGTTTAAATTTTTTTTATATGAATCCTGTTCGAGAATACCTTCAATGGCCTGAGCAACATCAACACCTCTCTTTGATCGCAATGGAATTGCATATGCATAGCGACTAAAAACACTGATTGCAAGTAGAATGTACTTGTACAGCGTATTGTGACGTCTTTGAAGCTCATCTAGAGTCAGGAGATCTGCTTGCATTATATGCAACGGGTAAAAGGCTTTAGTTTTTCGATAATGATTAGCACCACGTCTATCATTTTTGTGCAGAGTGTAAATTGATTTATTCTTTAGATGGTCACGCCCACTTTTAGCTCAGACGCTCGTGACTTTAAAAAGAGTGGCGAGTAAGCTTAAACTCCCTACCCCACCAATATCTTCATAAGCATCTTACAGAGCTTCAACTATTCCTTACGTAAACACGTTGCGCGGTGATTACCACCCTTTTGTATGCTGATGGGTGATGGTGAGAATAGTGACGTTTACATTAAAATTTTTGTATTTGTGGGAATGAATGTCCAGCAATTGGACTAGTGGAAATGTATTTTGAACAATGCGTTTCTTGTAGATGTCCTTTTTGTACCTTTTCTCTTAACTACATATGGTCACTCCGTAGTATCGTTACTTGATTTTCTCGTCGTATGTCTGTATAAAGTACACCTTCGGACTTACAAACATACCACGGGAAATCATGTCGCTTCCCGTTTTTGGTTGAAAAAATAAAAACTGATTTGATACCCGACGTTTCACTATCTCTGTGTAAAGACCACCCAAACTGGTGTAGTCCATACGTGAGCTGATAATTTCACCGTGCGCCAAATCATCAATTAGATTTGGGGTTTTTACTTTTAACAGTAGAGAATCCGTGTCCCCATAGCAGACCTCTACTTGCCCCTTTTCCGGCCACTGTACCCTAGCCACATTGTATTAGAATTCCAACATGAGCTTTTTTGAGATCTGCAAGATCGCACTGCCTGCAACAATATTTTTATTCAAGACAATGCGTCTTTTTTCCTATTCAAAAGTACCATGTCCGGGCCAATGATTATGAAGGAAGTGTAATTTGGATCGGCACTAATTCGAGCACATTGTTTGGGATCGGTCACAACGTCACAACGATTCCTATTGCGAACACTCTCGCAAATTTTGCTGAAAGCCAAATTCAAAATGAGTTTTTAAATTTTTTTTTGGCTTTCGTCTGCGCTGCAGAACGTTTCTGGAGGACGTTATAAAAAAATGTTTTCAAAGTGGGTTTTTGAATAAACTGGAGCGTCATGTCAACCGTTTCGATGTTGAAGCTTTTGTTGCTCGTCCCCTTTATAGCCGCGTTATGTACAACAATGTTTTTTTTGGCCGGAGATAAGCGATAAGTTTTTGTTTTGAAGGTGACCAATGCCATCCGTCTTCCTCAACTAAAGACGTATTGCAAGGACTCAAAAAGTCCCTAGTCAGAGGCCTTTTGATACATGGGAAAACAAAATCATTTACTGAATCATGTAGTTCAACGTGTATCTCTCCGTCCATTTCAAAAAACCATCCAACTGGCCCCTTCTCCTCAACACTGTCGCCAATGTTAGGAAACTCGGAATTTTGAGGGTCAATGAGCCATTTCTAGTCTCCGCAACGTCGTGCACAATGGGACATTGCTGAGGGGTAGAGAGAATTGATATCAAGGAAAACAGCATCCGATTTTGTCCCCGTCTTCTCTCCTGTTGGATCAGTTTCCAACATACGATCCCCGTGAAAAACAAATCCACGCCTCATTGATTTTTCAATGAACAGGTACAAATCGATGTCTATAAACAGTCCGATTTTTTCCCCAACCATTCTTTAAATATGGCAAGGCACCACTTGAGATGAAAAATATTAAAACGCATCAAGAATGAGCACTCCAAGTAGTTGGCCCGTAATTCGAAACAACATGCCTGACGAAGTTATCACGTCACTTTACAAATACAGCTTGCAGCAGTCAAACCCATTTTTACACACGCCCTCTGCCCAAACTTTTTTAGCAAAACTGTATTCATTGAGGGTGAACCTAAGGTCGTGAAAACTATCGTAAAATGATTTAATTAAGGGAATCAAAATCTGAATGAATCTCGAAACGGAACAATAATATTCATTAAAATATATGCACATGACCGTTAAAAAATCAATTAATATAATTTGGAAACTGCTGATCGAGAAGGGGAAAGCATTGCAGCCGTCATCGGTTTTCTGTACCTGAATTAATTCACTCAATGATTTGGGGAAAAAACTGTATGAATTTAAAAAGCGAATTTTATTCGTGTACTCAATTTCGGCTTCAACAAATTTCCACATAAATTCCAAAACAAGCAACTCTTCCGATGATTTAGGTATGATTTTTTAGGAAAATCTGTCTATCACCCATGCATCATCCACTGTTCCATTTCTTTGAAGATGCGCCAATGCTGGTAGCACATACTTCAGATCGTAGTTAGAATTATGTATAAAAACCGGAAGAAAAAGTTGCTGTTTAATTTTTAAATTACATGAATTGTGAGCCCACCCCCGAAAGTTACTTTTTCCCGTTGAATTGGGATCAATAAGGTGGTCGTGATCCTGGACCGCGTCTTTTGGGGCAAGAGCACCTCTACGAACCCAGCAAATCGTCCCCTTTTCTAGTGCCAGTTGCTCTTTATCTGACAATTTCATTGGGTAGTTGGTGTGACGTAATCGTGAAATTGCGCTATTTACTGTTTTTATTAAAGATATCAATAACTTTTCCATGCTGCCCTGCTCATCCATAGCAAAAAAAAACTCCTCCAATTGCATTTTAATGTTGGAATCGCGACGGGCGTGTGCGTAGGAACACGCAACTAGTTTGTGTTCCTTGACTATATTTGGCCTTGATGGGTCTGATACCTCAACCAGTCTTGTTTCACAATCTAAAGAAATTTTATCAACTTTTAGCTGAGAATTTTGGAAATTTTTAAATTGTAAAGTGTCTTTGCCTTCTGCCGGCATTTCAATTCTTTGATTGCCATGAGTTTTGCAACGGTCCATGTGATCTGAGACTGTTCTCTCAGATCTAAAGGGGGAAAGGCACATGGGGCAAAAGAAACGTTCCCCATATTTTTGCCTTGGGATAAGAGTCGACTTATTGCTGTAACGGGGAAAAAATTACCATAGGAACTTACATCTTTGGGAGGCTCGTAAATAACCCATACCCAATTTTTAACATTTAACACCATCGGTGTCCTCACTGAATACAAAACCCCTTTTTTATTTGGTTTCTTTCCCCCATTTACAAATTCAGTGTCATACTGGAGAACAACCACCCCCAACCCAAGATTTTCATTTGCTTTCTCGAGTATGCTTCTTTCTTTCAAGGACACCGGATACTTCCCCTCTAAACAATCAAAATTTACTTTAGGGAAATTTTTTACAACGTTACGTGCAAGTCTGTCGAGATTTTTTATTGTTGAATCGTTTTTTAATGTTTTATGGGCTGCTGCTAAAAATGCATATTTAAAGCATTGCAGCCCTGTGTCAAAACCGAAACCCTGGACCCCTTTGGTAGCCGACAAATCTGGGTGGCATTTTATTCGTCGGGCAGCCCCTACCCCCTTAAAATAAAGTTTTTTATAAATCTACTGAGATTCAGATCCATGTGTTCAATGTATAAAATGGTGGACCCACTTCCCCTGTTATTAAACGTGTCCAAATTCTATATTAGTTTATCTACCCGGTTGAAACAGTTATCTTCAAATTCGTTTAGATAAGGGTTAAAAGTCTAGCTGCCAGTTTAAAAATTAAAATAAAAATTATCCCCGGATGCTCCCTTTTGTAGAAAAACTTTTTGATTAACTGGTGCCTTCACCCCTCCTTGACCCCCCCCTGTCTTAATCTGAGTCTTGCGTTGTGATTGACTTATGGTGATGTAGCGATGGAGAACATTCACAGGGTCAGTTAAATTAATACTCCCGTCAACCACGTTTTCCTCGGGAGGGTTAAAATCTACCCTATATGTTTGTATGTGACTTAGAGCAGACTCTAACAAATTAAATGCACGTAATTCTGAGGACATATTACTATTTTCATGCCCAGCACCCTTTTTTACGGGACCCAATTCATTAACAGTAAAGTTCTCGTCAAAAATATCCCCAGAAGAATTAGGTTTAACAATTTGCAGTGTTGTATCATTAAGTAAAATGGTGGGGGTGACATAAAATTGTCAATGCCCCCCGTTTGTTCAACTGCAATGGTTGGAGATGGCATGAGGTTTCCTAGTACATATTCCAAGGTGTTTGGGGACAATTGATCGAGCCAGTCTGTATTGTCCTGCGACGTAATTTCTTTATGAGGATCCGGTTCACTTGCACTAGTAACATCGCCTAAATATTCGTGCATAAATCTATCTACCCAGTCCGGATCCTCTATCATATCAATATCACAAGTTAAATCGTCTAGGCTAGCTATGTCCCCAAAAAAACATCGTTAAGGAAACCCCTTGCCATTCCATATTATCTACAACTAATGTAGGTTCGTCTCTGAACTCCATTGGTGGTGATAGAATTGGTCCTGTAAATTCAGTTGTTTCATCATCCAATGGCAGTGCTATTTCATTAATCTGTAGAAAAAAGGTTTTATTTTTTATGTGAAATAACCATTATTTTTATAAAGTTAATAAACTACGTCAATTTTTCATAGTCATTGTCCCACCACCTGAACAATTTTTCATAGTCATTGTCCCACCACCTGAACAACTAAAAGAAGAAAAAAAAAGCTACATTGGCATATGTCTTTCATAATGACAACTGAACATGTTAAAAATATATATTGTTTTAGTCAGGAAAATGAATTCTTATTCTTAGAGGATAAGTTAGAACAAGAGAATGATGTATAAAACTAATGGTTTTATTCAAAAAAAAAAATTTCAGAATAAAAATGCAAAATAGGGGTCCAACTCTAGTGCTTGTCCCTCTTGATTGTAATTTTCAATAAAACCCGACCATCGTTCAACCATTGCAGTATATTCTATGAAACATTGATCTTCAGCCTTAGTTAATGGGCATGAACCCCAAATATTGGTTACTGGTGTTTGTTCAAGTTTTTAAACAATCCGTGGTTTCCACTGTTGTTTGGTAAAAGATTTGATTGAAGTGCTGGACGTAGTTAACCTGTACTAAATAAATCATTGTAAGCGAAGAACTTTTTTTCTCCTTCCATATCAACAATTAAAGTGCAATTAAAATGCTGGATGGTCCTTTTTAGAACCCCGGGGAGGACCTTTGGGGACCGGGAGCTTCCTTCGGGGTAGGAGGATCGGAGCCCTTTCGAGTTGGGGTAGAGGACTTCACAACACTGTTCAAATAGAACTTGTGTATTATAACGACCCTAGAGTTTCAGCCTCAAATCCTTTTCGAAAACATATTCTAAAATCATCTTTTAAAATGTCTCTAACTGTTTTGCCGAAATAATTGCCTAAAACGCCCAAAACGGTTTCGCCCAAATAATGTTTTTGATAACACTGCAGTTGTCACATTTTAAATTATTAAGAATCCTTTTTTCCGGTGTTAATATCTCTCTCTCTTCATCTAAGATAGAAACATCCGGTTATTTGAAGCCCACTTTGTAACGAGCGATTAACATTCATTTTATACCTGTCAGATTAAAATTCAAATTTTCTGATGGGTTATTTTGATAAAGGATTAAATACGCACAAAAGCTAACTGCAAAACATATCTTAGTTTAAGAAAGTTTGTTCAATCGTCAACTGTGAAATAGTGATTTGTTTATATATAGAGTTTGTTTAATGAAATTATTGGATTTTTGCATTAGAAAACATCTTGCTTAAAAGAGAAATTAGAGGTAAGGTTTATAAATCTATAGGAAAGTATGATAAGCTATTTGCTACTTCTGTGTTATAACCACTCTTTTATATACTGCTAATTTGGTTAATGGTAATGAAAGAAAATGAAATAGGATTATTATAGAATAGTTTAAAAACAAATTCAAGTTTTATTCATCAAAAGCTACGTGCTTGAGAAAATTCGCCTTATTTTTGAAAATGCGGAAAAAAAATATATAAACATTTACAAATTCTGACTGCACTTGTACATCTGAAGTCCCTGAAAAAGCATGAAGAGGAGTGTCCTCCCGATCTTGACCAGATGAGACTGATGCATTATGAGAATCTATCCATTCTCTCTTGAATTTTCTGCCAGGTTGCATAGAGGTTTGTGCAGAGCTGACACTGGCTTGAGAGGCTCCTGGCTGGTCCATCGAACTTGTATTGGAGCTAGCATATCTGATGACTGATGGTCTTGCAGCTTGCATTGATGTGATATCATCCCATCTTGGTCTCTTTTCGGAGGGAGGGTAATTGCATGAATCCACCTCAACATCCTTAAAAAAGAAGAAAAATTTAGTAAGGAAATAATAACTCCTCTTTTACAGATAAATTGCCCTCTAAAGTTTATTCTGATGTGTGTGTAGCTCTCTATGTCTTAGCGCTTTCGAAGTATTTAAAAAGAAAAGCTTTTAAAGTAAGATTTTGGAAAATTTTGAGTTTGGAGGGGAGGGGGGCTAAATCCCCCCTGAAATTTTAAGTTACTAGTAATACTATTTTTTTTTATATGTAAAGCTTTTAAAAATTATATACTAAAATTGCGAATATCACGGTACTAAACCCACAAAATTTGAAAAAAAAAATGACACACAATATTAATGGAGGGCATTGGACCTTCAATTCCATAGTATCAAACACAAAAAGTTGACAATTATAGATTTTTTTATATATGCAAAGCTTTTAAAACTTATATACCTAAATTACGAAATACTTAAAATCACAGAAAAGGGAAGAAAAGACTCCTGGACATAGCCTAAACTAAAAATTATTGAGTATATAAAGGGTTCGTCCTCTAGCCTATATCTCACCCTATACGCTTAAGTTTTTTTTAGCATTTTCAAAAGAGACAGAATATTAACGGAGGGCATTAGGCCTTCAATTCCATAGTATCAAACACGAAAAGTTGACAATTATATATTTTTTATATATGCAAAGTTTTTAAAACTTATATACCTAAATTACGAATATCACGGTACTAAACCCCCAAAATTTGCAATAAAAAATGACACAATTTAATTAGCTGGCCCAATTCTTGCTTCAACATAATACTAATGGAGGGCATTGGACCCTAAATACTATAGCATAAAACACGAAAAGTAGAAAATTATATATTTTTTTTATATGCAAAAACATCAAAACTTACATAAATAAATTACAAAATACTTAAAATCACTGAAAAAGGAAGAAAAAGACTCTTGGACATAGCCCAAACTAAAAATTATTGAGTATATAAAGGGTTCGTCCTCTAGCCTATATCTCACCCTATATGCTTAAGTTTTTTTTAGCATTTTCAAAAGACAGAATATTAACGGAGGGCATTAGGCCTTCAATTCCATAGTATCAAACACGAAAAGTTGACAATTATATATTTTTTTATATATGCAAAGTTTTTAAAACTTATATACCTAAATTACGAATATCACGGTACTAAACCCCCAAAATTTGAAATAAAAAAAAGACACAATTTAATTAGCTAGCTCAATTTTTACTTATTCAGAATATTAATGGAGGGCATTGGACCTTCAATTCCATTGTATCAAACACGTAACGCTGACAATTATAGATTTTTTTTTATATGCAAATATATTAAAACTTACATACCTAAATTACGAAATACTTAAAATCACAGAAAAGAGAAGAAAAAGACTCTTGGACATAGCCCAAACTAAAATTTATTGAGTACATAAAGGGTTCGTCCTCTGGCCTATATCTCACCCTATACGCTTAAGTTTTTTTTTTAGCATTTTCAAAAGAGATCTATTCTACCCCTCTTTTTTGAATATTTAATAAAATTTAAATACATGGACTGTTTAATATTTAAAAGAAGTAATCTTTTTAAAAGAGCTAACAACATATTGAAAAAAAAGCGTAAGTAAGGAAGTTCTTCCTTAACTTAATGATGAGACAAAAAAAATAGATTTATTTTTATTATAATAATTAGAAAATTTTACTCACCAGAAGTTGCTTAGAATAGTCCATATCTATGTAAATGATTGCAAAAATATTGATACTGGTAGAATGAATGAACTATTCAAACTGTAGAAAGTTATAATCTGAAACTTGAATATATACGAAAAAAAAATAATTGAATATATTGGCAGCTAAACAAGGCGCACCGGTTTCCTGACATGGATTTACCATAAAAGACATGTATATCATGAAGTAGAAATCTAGTCTACGTAAACTATTTCAGAAAAACGTGTTCTTCATTACATGTCATGAAGGCTCCTAACTAGCACGAGATAGAACACAGTATAACTCCATGTGACAGGGCTCTGATTCTCTTTGGAAAGGTGTAGAATTTCCATAGAATAACGTAGAAATCGCTATAGCTTCTATAGAATCCAGAAGGCGCATACTACTGCCACTGCACTTTCTGGCTGAAGAGCTATAAAACGGTAGGAACTGCATTAGCACTGCCGGTAGGAACTGTAAAATTCAATGCTGTACTCTTTACCTTTAGTTTTGTTGCAATGCCATTGAAGGAAAAAAAGTAAAAATGACATGAACATTTTTTTTTTTTAGTATTTTAATGAAGATAAGAGACCTCAGGGATTTGCCAAATAGGTATAAGTTAGTGGAAGAAGTGGAAAGTAGGTTGCAAGACCAAGAAATTCAGACATGGAGTAAGATAATACACATCTGATTCCCTTGAGGTTTCATAATTTAGCCATGGAGATGTGGTGCAAGGAAATTTATTTTAATTTAAATTCTAGAGCTCAATCTAGATCAAATTTCAATTTTAAATTCTCTATTTCGTCAGAATAATTCAATTCTCAGGCAGTTTAAGCTATCACTGTAGATCATTCGGATTAAAAGAATGATTAGGAGAAGTTAAGCTTGACGTCTCGTCCTTATTTTGTCCGAGGTTTGGTCATGGTAATGAAGCTGAAAAGAAATCGTGGATCCCAAGAAATTTTACTTAGAAGGAAGAAGGAATTCCGGTAAAAACTGATACCAATTTAGTTTTCTAAACTTAAAAAAAAACAAGTGACAAAATGCTAAATATAAAACAAACGCAGATTAATCGACGGCATGGTACTGGTCAGTTTCGGTGGTGCGCCGCCAACAATTTTTATAGCGTGCCGGTGGCGCGCCACCGCCAAGCATATTTGTGCCCGCTAATTTTAATGCCCGCCGAATTTTAATTTGCCACGGTTTCAGGGACTATTAGAGACATGATGTGAAATCTGGCAAAGCTAAAATATAGCCGAATAAAGGAAAGGGAGCTGGAAATAAGCTCAGAGAAGTCCTGAATCTAGATTACTCATCTGACGACACGTCAGACAACTTATCGAGGAAAAATATTTAGAACTTAACCGGAATATTGACCAACCCTTCATAGGGCTTCAAATAAGCGTTCCAACGGCATCTGGAGAGAAGGTCAATGGCACACTCTTCTTCCCTTTGGCATTCCATCCAACACGGTTCCCTTAATTAGAGACATGTACATGAAATTCAGAAGCGTATCCCAAGAAACTGGAGAAGTGTTCACCAAAACTTTGAAAAATCAACTGGTATTCTGCAAGGCTGCCTGCTATCACTGCAAACTGTTTTTAGCTGCAGTTCTTTCACTCAAGGATATCTTGTCTGGTGCCCTCATAAGATGAGTAATGATAGAAAAACAGCTAACACTGATAATACAGACCTAATTACCGGGCCCCTCTCCAAGATCTCCAATCCCAGCATGACATCGTTCACACGACTACCAACCTTTTTGGGATGACCATCAACACCTTGAAAACGATTGCCATGACCTTCTTATGTAAACCCGATTCCCCAGAAAATCCCAGCCTCCTACTTGGAGGCGATAATATAGAGCGGTTTATTCCAAAGACATCAAGAGACACCTGCCACCTGCAAACTCTAGTTTTAAAACTCTGATGTCCATCTGGAGGAACAAGAATTTTATCAACAATACTTAAAGTGAGGCTTTTCAACTTACTCCGCATTCCCATCACCACTTATGCCTATGAAACTTAAGAGTCTTAAAACAGATGATTAGGGTCACCTTGCTGCCATTGAAACAAAATCACTGCAACATTTTGCTCGAATTACTTAACATGATAGAGTATCCAATACCAAGGTTCTCCCAAGTCTCAAGGTCAAATTAACCATCCTTGATAGAATAAAACTGCAAAACTTAGATGGCTATGATCTACTAAGTTTATGGAAAGTAATCACCTCTCAAAGATTGCCTCTGATGTCCATGTAAATGGTTCTTGACCCAGAGGACGCCTCCCAAACAGATGGATAGACAATTTTTTGTCACTGAACAAAAAAATTATAGCAGAAGATAGAAGTTTGTATAAAAGTTTTATCAATAGACTGGTTAAAGAAGCAGCCCCAAAACAACCTTCAAGGATGGATGATTTTTGTGAAGATATCAACCCCTCTATCTAAGAATGTAGTCCCCATCCCTTTCTATGATTATGTAGATTCTTATGCCCGTAGTTTTGATGGTAATGATTAATTTAATATATTTTAAATGAATTTAATCATGTTTTAAGGTTTATATTTCTATTGGCAAGGTCTGCTCTTTACTTATCCAATGTTTAGCATCATTGATAATCATGAATGATTAGTATACATGATTTAATTTTGCTTTTTGTAACGTAGCTTGGGCTCTTCACATCATTCATTACTCAGTTATCAATTTTTGTTTTTGTTACTCTTCAGTACCATGAGAAGTTTGACTGCCACAAAAAACCTAAAACCCATGAATTTGAAACTTATGTCTTTAGGCAGTGTTGTTACATAGACCTAATTTCATCTCTAATGAACACCTGATGCTAAATGCTTAATTCTATTAAAGCGCTGATTTGTAATGAATTTAGAAAAAAATTAGGTAAAAATAGAAACCTAATCTTCAACATATTTTGAAGCTACACTAAATAGATGACGAAACAAGAAGTTACAAAACATTTTTAGCTAACTAAACAACCCACGCCCTAGAATATACAAACAGTCCTTAAAAACAATGAAAACGTATCAAAAAATAGTGAAAATTTTCTTTTTTTATTTTTATTTACCTGCAATAACAATTGAACTGCTCTTTACCTGCATAACCAGCTACGTCACACCTGCAAAAAAGAAAGAAAAAAGGGGGAATAAACAAATACTATACCATAATTGATAAATTTTGAAAAGATGCTATTTGTGTCAGAACATAAAATAAGAACTAAATAAAATAGAAATCATACTCAACTTAACAGGAAACAAAAAAGTTCTCAGAACAAATGCACTTTCAATAATCCCCTTAGTTTTACTATACTAAAAGGACACTTTTTTCACCCCAACTTGATAGTCTAATTGATTCCATTTCATTCAAGAATACATAAAATTAGTTCCTAAATAAATTTGCTCTCAGTAAAGCTTAATTCAAGTAAAAACAATCCATTCTTGTCATTATGACCAATTCTTAACAAAACAACCAAAATACTTGTCAAGTTTACAGAAAAAGAAATCATAGAATAAATACATTTCAGTTATTTATCTTAATTTACTATTCTAATAGTTTCGCTTACTTTTTTAGCATGTTACTGCTCTAAGTTTTGGTCATACTACTTTCCTTTTAATTCCATTTCTTTCAAAATCATTGAAAGTTGATACCCATGAGAAACTTTGAAAAAAATACAACAGGCCATGGGCTCTAGAAGCTTATGCTTGTCAAAGGTGACAATGCTAAAAAAAAGTGCAAGTCTAGAAACAAGAATGAAAAAAGAAAGGAAAGCAATGCTGGTAATATTTTTCAAAAAGAAATTGCTTAAAGAATAGTAAAGAGCCATATAAAAACCTAAGATAAGCCGAAATAAAGTCACATAGGCCTAACAATTCAAACTTAAAACTAACTGAAATTATTAGTTGTTGTAATACCAAATGATAAGATACAGATAAATTGGGCATTAGAGCCAGTACCAGGGGACAAAGCTTTACTTTGTCAAAATAAATACAATTCCCTTAATGTCTTTTGCAAAACGATTTTAGTTTAATTTTATGTTGATGAGACATTACAATTAACGTTGCAAAGGAAACCATTGTTGCAGTAACTATTAGGACTTGTAGAAGTTTCATCAGGAGCATTCAATGCTTCTTTCCAAAAAACATGTGCATCATTCATTTCCAGCTGGTAATAGAACCTGTAAGCTATGTTGTTGTTTAATATGGAAAAACCCTATTTACAGCATAATGATTAAAGACAGATGTACAAAGGGCAATGCCAACAAATTCAAACATTAGTTCTTGAGATTTATACAGTCATTGGAAAAGCTGTTCAACAAGGAATTTATATTGTTGTATTGTTTGATGTACAATACAACAATATAAATTCCTTGTTGCATAATTATGCATTATTATTTAAAAAATAATAGCAATACATTGTAACATAATTAGTAACAATCAGGGATGTTTCATTGGACATACCCTCCAAATATTTAAATTATATATTAGCATAAATATCTTATTTTTATATAGTTTTAATTCAAAGGGTGGCAAATATGCAATTTCAATCAAACTAAGAGATTCTGGCATGAATACAATACCTCCTTCCTGTTTATCATTCACAGAATCATAAACTTTATACAATTTTTGTTCTCCTGGGATATGATTGATGATCCCAGCATTAATATTACTGACTTCTTTGTTCAGCATCACAAAAATAACACATTCCTTCATTTGGTTAAAATTGTGTATTTGTGATGTCGTTCATACAAAAATGTTTTCTTTTTCAAAATTAAGCCTTAAACAGATTTTCCCAAAGTTTTAACCAGTCTAAATTATTTTTGTCACACTGGAAAACTGGTAGTATACTAATATTCTGGAAATAACTATTGCTATTTTTTAGGAAAAATACAGGTAAATAAATATACCTATACACAATTACTGTTTGTTTAAATATACAACAATTCAGCACTGCAAAATACAGTGGCCTGTATATTTACCCATTAGAGGGGTAAAGTGAAATAATAAATTTTTAGATGAGTAGGTACAAGTATTTATGATTGTTTTATAGTAGTTCCAAGTCATTCAAACCATCAGTTGACAAGGAGTGGTGCAACAAGCCCCAGCAAACAGTTTGGGATTCACCTTATCAGTTAGCACACTATCTTCACTGGCCAACAACTACACAATCATCTTATTGCTGGGAAGTGTAATTTCAGGTTAGCTATTACCCTTCTGTGATGGTAGTAACCATTGTATTAGGAAATTGAGCTACTCTTTTGCTACTGTAGTGTTTACTTTAGAAACTCAAATCTAGACTTGAAAATTACCAAAGTGTCTATACAGAGTTACCATAATTAGCACCAAAACTGTAGTAAACAATAAAATCCAAAGACTATATCTTGTCTCAATCTGGGGGCTTGAACTAGTGTTTGGTTATGACAGTAGTAATTATTATGTCTGGCAAGAGCACTAGTAACAGTCTAGAAATGCCAGTTATCTAAAGTAAATTTTATGCTCCCATTAAATATAATAATTGCTTTCCTGAGAATGTAAGACACACACACCCTGATTCACATATATTGAACAAATAACTTATTTCTTTATTAATTCATTCTAGTTATATATCCTTTGTAAAAACAGGTTTTTCAGCAATCTGCAATGTATGTTCTGTATGATTGATAGCAAAATTTTGTGGCTTAGCAGAGAAATCAAGCTTCATTTTTATAAGCTTTTTAGACAACAATTACTTTTGTTTCAACTTATGTAAGTGCCCTATATTTAAGAGAAAAATATATTTGTTTTTACTGGACCTTTTTAGTTTATTTCTTTGGGTAATTCTAATTTCTTTTGTTTACAGAGCTGGAAAAGATAATCTATAGCTAGAATCTGGTCTCCTACAAAGCAATGACAAGCCAGAGCAACACCACAAACAAGCCAAAGAATTCTTAAAGAGGAGGATATTCTTAATGTACAACATGATAAAGACCTAACAAACAGCAAGGGTAATGGGAACAATCCAAACCTTGTTGACAAGAGTGTTGATGTCAGTGATGACAGTTCTTTAGGCAATATAGGCGGAGAAGATAACGAACAGGCAGTCAAGAGACAATTGGATGACAATGAGGAAAATATTCCTCTGGCTAATCAAATTTGACAAAAGTAGCAGAGGGATAATGGTAACAAGTCCTTCTTCATTGGCAAAAACATGCAAACAAAGTGGAATAAGTCTGAGCCACCTCAAAGTTGCAAAAGGACCTCTAATGTTGTTATCCATTTTCCAAATCTCAAAGGTCACAATAGGGAACAGAGACCTAAACCCCTGGAAAAGCCTGGGACCAAGATTCTTGAGAAACATGTCCTTCACACTAGTGCCAAAATTGAAAAGTAAAAGCTACCCATGACTTTAGCATTGTAGATAAGCAAATGTATAAAAAACCAGTTGCCATCACATAGACCTAACAGCCTTCTAGGACCTTCTGCATGTCACATGAGTATTCAAGTCAGGCAGTAAGGATTGCAAAGGTCCCTTTGCAGCTGATGAAACTGGATGGGACATTTTCTGCACTATCATAGGCCCAAAGCAATTCCAATATCCATAAAAACTGACTTCAGTTCTATGATAGGCATATGCATCCCAAAACAGGCGGGCCTCTAGCTTTCATCAAATAGGCTTTTGACCACTTCGTTGCGAACTACAAAGCAAATTACTCACCAGGCAAGTTCTTAACCATTGATGAATGCTAGTTGCATTTAGAGGATGATGCAAATTAAAGATGAACATTCCCTCTTAACCAAACAAGTATGGAATCGAGATTCAATGCCTAGCAGACTTGAGGACATTCTATCTATCTAATGCATTTGTCAACACTGGAAAGGAAACATCTATCTTTAAAATCCAAAATGCTTCTGTTCCAATGCAAACGGTCATGACACACAAGCCAATCACATGAAGGGTTCAAATCACAACCAGTATCATCCAACAACTTATTCACATCCATAGACCTTGTTGGAATGCTCAGACCCTTGTGAATGACCTATATAGATATGGTTAAAAAAAAAAAAAAAAAAAAAACAAGAAAGAAATCCTACCCCTTTCTTTGTTAGTTATACAGGGGAATCCAACTTGTCTATTTTTATGTATAGAGACCATCTTATCCAGGTGTCATATGTTCTAAAGAAAATCAAAGCAATTATTCTTCCTTTGTCAATTGACTTATCAGTAGTGATTGACCCCAAGAGTAATAAATCAGAGACCATCATGCATGCTGGTCTCTTTTGTCTGCATGCAAGATGTATTTGGTACAATTATTCTGCATATTAGATATATAGATAGATAAGTGTATTATAAAGCCAAATATATGGCCATGAATACAGTAAAATAAAAACAATTAATATAGTGAATGGGGGGGGGGGGATTTTTTAACCCTCCAGAAAATCCTCCAACCTGGAACCCCCCCCCCCCCACCACGGAAAGTAACATCCTTGGAAAATACCCTCGCGGTGAATATCCCCCCCCCCCCTGTAGAAAATAAGGTTTCTAAATTTGCAACTTTTATTTTAGTTTTTTTTCAGTTTTGTTGAAAAGTGCTAAGAAACAGGAAAAAGAAGAATTTACACACCAGAAGTATCTTAAAACTTAGAAAAAAGAAAACATTAGTGTCAAAAAGACTTCCATATGAACTATTGCAATTTTTGGCAGTAGTGGGTGCCAAATTAAAAAAAAAAAAATGAAGAAAAAAATATAGGTGAACAATCATCAAAATTAAGCTTAAACATATGGCACCAAAAAGTTTGTGAAGGTTTGGCTATCCTTTGAAACGATAGTTGGCTTTGGGAACCAACCAATTCTAAATTGTTTAAGTTTTTGTGGACAAAAGTGTTGTCAAATTCTACAAGTTTGTTTTTCTTATCTTCTAAGTGTAAAGCTACCACAAATCACCATTAACAAATAAATGAAACCCAAAACTAGCAGAAATTACAATAGATAGCCTAGTCAAACTTAAAACAAGCAAAAATTAAAAGGAGTATGGCTGACAACACCCATGTCTTCTTCAGACCAGAAAATAATTTGCACTTTACTTAAAAAAAAAGTAACCATGTATTGTCATTTTGATATACATATTCTGATATCTATTTCTAGTCTTAATACTTCTTTATTTGTTAAAGCCAAAAAATTAAAACATCTAAAATGTATTTTGTTTTCAGTAAAGTGCAAATTATGTTCTGGTCTTGAGGAGGTGTGGGGGTCTTCAGCCCTACTCATGCTAATTGTTGCTATTTTGAGTTTGAATAGGTTATTTATTGTAATTTCTGTTTATTTTGGGTTCAATTCATTTATTTATTGGGATTTGTGTTAGTTTTACGCTTGGAAAATTATTTGAATTTATTTCTACTCATTTTTGGCTTTACAAGGCTGTTTACTATTCTGTGACAAACTTGTTTTATGGAAAAAGTTTTTTATATTAATTTCTGTTCATTTTTTATTTACATAGTCTTTTTCATACAAAAAATATTTTATATTGTCTTAAATTTTTTTTCTATTATACTCCATAGTTTTTACTTTGAAGATTATTTGACTTTATTTCTGCTCATTTTTGGTTTAATGAGGCTCTTTACTTTTCTTTAAAAAAAACTGTTAATGTTTCCCATTAACAAATACTATCTGTAAGTAACCTAACCTAACCTTAAAAAGAACCAAAATTATTACATATATGAAAGTTACCTCCTCCTTAAGACCTCACTCTTTACATTAAAGTTCTCTCTCCATGAAAAAATCTGATACTTGTGTTATACTCCACTGGCTCAAGATTGCAATGTGTAAAACTCAAGAACAAACTGGTCTCTTTATTACTTTAGAAACAAATTTGGGCTATATATATATGAACATATTTTCTGACTTCAAACTATTCAAATACTTCCCTCCCCCCCCCCTTATGTGCAAATATATAGCCCAAATTATGTATTTCCCATATATTTTGTCACTTGTCTTTGTCTTGTCTTGAGCTAAGCTGAAGAAAAACTAACAAAGAAGAGGTTTTGTTCTTGAGTTTTACACAGCATAAACTTGAATGATTTGCCCATAATACACAAATACCAAAACTTCTTCCCCTACAGAAATTAAAAAATCAAACTCAAATAAAATTCTCTAAATTGGAAAGCCTTCTTTTCCATGGGGGGGGGGGGGGTATTTATTGGGGGTAAAGTATTTGGACAGTTTGAAGTCAGAAAACAATTCTTTCTAGGTATATGGCAACTAAAAAATTACAGAAAATAGCAAGGTATCTGGAAATTTTGTTAACTCAATAAAAAAATCTTAGTGTAAAGTAAATGTAATGTTTCATTTAAATGTTAAATGTTTTTTTTTTCAATGACCATTTTACTAAGCATTAATTACTATTATTAGGTTAATGTGGAGTTTCATTTAAGTGTTTTATAATGATTTCTGATCAAAGTTTATGTTATTTGTGCCTTTCATTTATATTATTTTACTGTCTTCATGGCCATATATTTGGCTTTAAAATACACTTATTTATCTATCTATCTAATATGCAGAATAATTGTACCAAACATATTTTGCATGCAGACCCACTATACTTTACCCCCTCCCCCTATGTACAAATCTATAGCCCAAATTTATTTCTAAAATAACAAAGAAACTAACAAAAACTGGTGTTTTTGAATTTTACACAGTGTAAACTTGAGTGAGTGGTGCATAATACACAAGTACCAAAATTCTTTTCCCCTACAGAAAATAAAATAATAAAACCGAAATAAAATTCCCAAATTTGGAAAGCCTTATTTTCCATGGGGGGGGGGGTATTTTCCGCAGCGGGGGGGTATTTTACGCGGTGGGAGGGGGTATTTTCTGTGGGCGGCAATTTCCGCGGCAGGGGGATTTTACAAGGTGGGAGGGGGGTAATTGCCAGGGGTGGTAAAGGCCAGCCACCATGGTCCATAGTGGTGGGGTATGTGGTTATGGACATCAATCAGCAGGAGTCAATGCCAATGATATTCTGAGCTAATCAGCTCCCCAAGAAAATACTTGGCCTAAACAAAAATCCTAATAGAACTAGGATAATCCCTCATAACATAAAAATTAGGTTCAGAGCAACTCTCCAAACAATTCCACAAGCACTGAATGATTTGATCGGCAACCTTACAGGATTTTAAGGTGAGAATGACCCCAAGGCATCTTCTTCAGGTTCCAATGACCAAACATGTCATTGCATTATTTGCCCCCAAGCACAAGAACAGAAAATCCAAGTATCCCTGCAGTTAATGCCACAAAAAATGTGTCCATGGAGCATTCCAAGTTTGTATGTTCCAATTTGCTGGTCCAGACAGTATTCACACATATATCCTACATGAATGTCTTACAGTTTTGTGTCAACCTCTTTCTCTGCTGTTGAAGTCATCATTAAATCTTTCCAGACTACCTCTGGATTAGAAAACTGCACCTATTCTTATATTTAAAAAGGTAGAAAGGAACTTGCTGAAAAATATTGACCCATGAGCATGACATCTACTGTTGTTAAGGTTCTTGAAAGAATAATCAATTCTGTAGTTGTTAAACACCTTGGAGCAAATTACGTTTAACACAGTTTCACAACCTGGCTTTCATTCAGGAAGACATGTTGACTCCAATCTCCTTTAATCACATGATCACATCACCAAGTTGCTTGATATGGGGGTGCCTGTTGACATGATTCTGCTTGACATTTCTAAAGCTTTTGACAAAGTGTGTCACAAGCAACTTGCAATTAAATTATGTGCAGTTAAGCTTCAAGAGAAATCCCTGCTCTAAATCCTATATTTTCTTTATTTGTGATCTCAATGTGTCCAGTCATTTGATGACTCTGGTAATTGTATTCTTTCTTCCTCTATGCAAGTTCTGAGTGGAGTTCCTCAGGGAAGTGTTTTGGGTATACTATACTATTTAGTATCTTGATCAATGATGCTTTTTCCATTATAAGCAGTAAATCAACTCTTTATGTAGATGACCTGAAGTTTTTTGGACCAGCTTTGTCCTGTGAGATCATGCCTGGCTACAAAATAATCTTCAACTGCTAGGTCAATGGGCTGAGGCCTGGCTTCTTGAATTCAGCATTGCCAAGTACCATATCATTCACTTGGGCAAACTGAATCCCTGTTGCTCATATTTTTTCTTAGGCCACCCACTATCCTATGTAAATAATGAGCAGGATCTTGGTGTCACAACTGACAATGAACTAAAATTCAGCACTCATGCCAAGAGGTCTGGTGCTGGAGCTAGTTCAACCATGGGAATGATTTAGCATACTATTTCCAGTCATTCCCCTAAAATCATCATTCTTCTATATAAGGGAATTGTGTGTCCTAAGCTTAAAGTTGGAATGTCTCTTGCCTCCACATATTTAAAAAAAAGACATAAAAGTACTTAAAGATGTGCAGAGACACCATGCATTCTTTTCATCATGCATTGTCAACAGTCAGAACAAACTATCTAATGAAACAGTTACTGCTGAATCTGTTGACATTTTTAAATGATGCCTAGATGTTGAGTGGTTCTCTAGACAGTGTAAACTCAATTGGGATACTACAGAACACAAAAAAGCACCTGGTCACCAATGAACTTTGTATATAACTCAAGTCATCATTCTGAAGCTCTACAAAGAGAGATCCTTAGATTGCTCCTAGCTGCAATTTACAGTAAATACATATAGTGAAATGATTTTTACATTTTAGTGGTTTTAACTGATAATTCTGAATGTGGTGTAAGCTAAACTGCAGTAAATTTAAGGTAAAATTCTAGACAAGGTACTTTTTGCTATCTTGGAAAGTGGTTAGGTTAGAAAGATAAAATTTTCAGTAATGAATCCAGGGCCAAAAACATACTCTGGTTGGGTATTGTTAAGCTACTATGTTAACCCTCTTCTGATTTCTATGCCTTAAAAATGTGCCTACTTGGCATGTCTATACTTCTTGGAATTTTGACAAAACAAAATTATACCTTAATTTTCAGTTTCTCTTTCTCTGATTTTAGCTTTGAAAATGAAATTCCTGTTATATGAGTAGGATTTTAAGCCATGTCAATGGGATCATCTAAATCTAGAAAATGTACTTGCAGATCTTCAAAACCTCATAAATTGAGATTGAGCAACACAGTCAAGCTGAAAAAACTGTTCTAACACTTCATTTAGGCTAGGTAGAAGATCTATTTTGTAAGGTTTCACTTTTAGAACACTAAGATTTTTAACTGTCATCAAAGGTCAATGCTCTCTAGCAGGAGAAGGTGTAGAGGTGAGTATTTCAAAATACCTGCCCAGGACATACTTTAGTCTGTAGATCCATCCCCAAGAGTTTTATTCCCTAGCCCCACCACTTTGCCTGATAGCAAAGAGCACCTTGTCTAAAATTTAACCTACCCTTTTTATTGACCCTACCAGTTAAGGGTCCATTGAGGGCTAAATATTTGATTTTCAAGTAAAGTAATTACTATGTTAAAAAAGAGAATAAATTAAGGCATTGAATAGGGTAGTATGTCCATCTAATTTGTAGCTCAGTAGGCTAATGGAAAGGTTTTCAAGTCTAGGCTATTGTAGGATATATTTGACAATCAGGGGTGTGTTGGAGCATTTCCTTCTGGAGAGTGGAAATGTAGTATTAATACTAGCCTAAATATTCACCAATGACAGTTATGTTACTTATAAACACATTCTTACTGATTCAACATGCCCTCAGGGGTAAATCTACAACATTTTCATTGGGGGGTGGGCAAGAGGGGTCTACTTTTGGATATTCAAGGAGCATGGGCTATTTTAATTGACAACAAATTAAAACTCAGCACACATGCTAAGAGATTTGCTGCTGGGGCTAGTTCAACCTTGGGTTTGATTAAGCATACCATCTCCACTTGTTCCTCTAAAGTCATCAGTCTTCTTTATAAGGGACTTCTGCATCCTAAGCTTGAAGTTTGAATGTCACTTGCCTCTCCATATTTTTAAAAAGATATAAAAGTTCTTGAAGATGTGCCACTAAAATGATATCTGGCATGCAAGAGCTTTCTTATCCTGTAAGACTATCAATGTTGAATCCCCCTACACTTGTATACAGGAGAAATAAAGGGAATGCCATTTTAGCCTTTAAGTTACTGAGGGCTAATATTCTCCCAGCATTATTCCCTGCTGTTAGCACCAATTCAAGAACTAGAGGTCATCAACTGAAACTTGCCAAGCAGTCTGCAACATCTAGAGTCTGTACTCAATTCTTCTCAACATGTATTGTCAACAATAGGAACAAATTATCAAATGAAACCGTTACTGCTGAATCCATTGATGATTTTTGAACAAAGGCTAGATGCTGAATGGTCCTCCAAAGAGTGTAAATTCAATTAAGATGCTATCAAAGATGGAGCAGCACCTGGTCACCAGTGATTCTTGCATACAATTAATCATCATTCTGGAGCTCTACAAGGAGAAATCCTTAGATTGCTCCTAGCTGCAATTTAAGGTAATATATAGGTCCTATCAAATTCATGAATTTCTTAGAAAAACAAGGAAAGAAGTGAAGATAATGGCTCTTCCCCTGCAAAATGTGTTAACTAGGATTATTCTGCATATTATGGAGTAAGAACTGTTTTCTTAATATGTTTCCTTATGTCCAGCTGGACTCCTAGGCCTAAAACACTGGTTGGCCAGTTGGCTAATTTAAAGATTTGCATATAGCCTATATAAACTGTCAAATTAGCCATCTGGTGGTATCCCAGATGATTCAGTAGTTACTTTACTAGATTGTTTCTAAACCATTAAATTGGGATTCAAATGGCAGCTTTCTTCCTTTTTTTAATCTTGAAGCCTAGGCAAAATTGACTGAAGTCTCATTCACTCAGCACAAATAGGCCTGGCAAATTGAATAAAAAGATTTAGTGATTTACCCTCTAAAATAATTTGCTGAAGTAGTAATATCTTTTCTTCTTCTTCGTCTTCAATTATAGGCTTCGGATGAATCCATTTAACCTTTTTCGTATTGTCTGATTATGTCAGGGGTGTCCTGGGAAATCAAATATAGAGATTAGACTATTATTATTCAATAATAGGCTTTATACATCATTGATGAAACCACCTATATTAAGGCAGTTAAAGACAGCTTTGAACAATTCAGCATCATCAGTTGAAGAATGTCTCCTTTGTGTTAGTTGGTCAATATTAGGGGTTAGCTTGAGGCGCTTGAAAATAGCATAATAAGTTAGCCATTCTTTTTTATGGTTGAGAGTTGCCACAGGGCAACCAAAAAGAACATGGTTGATGGTCTCATCATAAGTTTGACATAGGCGGCAAAGAGGGCTCATTACTGTTGGACTGGTTGGTTACTAATTTTTGACTCAGTTCTCGACTAATTTTACTGATTTTTAGCTCGGTTTTACTAATTTTCGACTCGGTCAAAAATTTCGGGGGGGGGTTGATGGTTGATCTTTTCTTCTTCTTATTCTTCTATTTAAGAGCAGGCGGGCTTTTCAGTATAACTATTTAGCCCTTTTCCTTTTGCTTCACTCTGTGGGCTACAGAGCTACTGGCTTGATTGCCTCATATTTATTATATATATTCAGATATCTTTCAGCAGATCTTTCGACTCTAGGAGTTCAAATATAAGATGATAGATGTCGATTTCTATGCTCTGTGTGCAGGTACAGTTGGCTAGGCTCTTGGCTGATAGTGGGATTTTGTGGTGTTTGAAGTATTTTAACAGTTTACAAAGCAAGGTATGTTGTGCAGACGTCAGCATATTACATTCAAATAGGCAATGGTCAATTGTTTCATTATTCATATTACAATGCCTGCAAAGAGGGGACAGGGGAAATGAACCACTTGAATTAGAAAGCTTATATGAGAATGAAGGAAATTTACTTCATTTGTTCCAGAACGAATTCTATGATAAATTTTGGAAAGATACTTATTGGGAAAGGGGGAAAGGATAGGATTAATCTTATTAAAATTAATATCTGATAGCCTCCATCGGTAAATATCTCTAATTGGGATTGGTCTCCCACTTCGCTGGTCAATATTTATAGCATTTTTTGCTATTTCATCAACCTGATGATTACCACTTATGCCAGAGTGGCTAAGAATGTACCGAAAGTAAGTTTTTATGCCACTTGAAGCAAGATTATCAATAGTACTGAGACAATGATAAGTGTCAATGTCCAACTTATATTGAGGAGCTGAGGCCAGCAACTCAAGGCTTGATAAAGAGTCGGAATAGATGATAATATTATTCGAATTTTCAATCAAAGGTTGGTTTTGCTTAAGGTGTTCTAATGCCATGATTATGGCATTTAACTCAGCAGACATTATAGATAAATTATTAAATAATCTCTCTCCCATTGCAAGTTTCAGGTGAGGAAGGATAACACCACTTGCAACTTTCTCATCCATTTTTGACCCATCAACAAATATTTGGAAGTGATTTTTATAGGTAATTGTATTAAGTTCTGCAAATTTTTTCTGGACAAAAGCAATGGGGGTTAAATCTTTATTCCATTTTGAAAATTCAGTATTTATTATGGGAAATGACCAATTCCATGGAGGGGATTGGGGGAAAGTAGGTGCAATAGATTTTGCTGGTACAGGGAACTTCTTTTGAATATAGGCATACTCATCTGCAATACCTCTATACATGGCTGGATTTCTTAACCAATTATGTAATGTGTGTGAGCTATTTGATTCAATTTTCGTAAGATGTTTTATCAAGAGAAAGCTACGTGTCTCTCCCTTATTGTTGTTAATCCACTCTCCATAAGCACAAACTTGGTGCTTGTGGGTTTCCTAAGACCAAATATGAGACGTATTATATCATTTTGTGTTGTTTCAATTTTTTGCATCTGGGTCTTTGCACATGCACCATAGACAATGAGCCCATAGTCAATATGGGGTCTTATATGTGATTTATAAAACTGGAGTAAGGTTTTCTCATTACAACCCCAGGGTGTGGAAAGAAGTCTTTTTAGTATATTTGCTTTTCTATAACATTTTTTTATTGTGTTTGAAATGTGGAGGTGGAAATTAAGTTTTTGGTCAAACATGAGACCTAGGTAATTAATATTATTATCTTCTGGAATAGTTGTTTTATTTAGAGTTAGTTTTGCATTAACATGGTTTCGCTTCCGGTGAAATTGGATTATTTTTGACTTGGTGGGTGCAATGGGTAAATCTGAATGTTGAGAGAATTTTTCAAACTGGAAAAGTGACTTTTGCAGATTTGACTGTGCTCTCTGAAAGGTGTTGCCAGATGACCATAGCACCAGATCATCAGCATATTGTAGATTCGTGTGGGGTAGGTTCATGTCCCAGAGATATAGGGCGAAAAGGAGGCAACTAAGGACTGCTCCCTGAGGTAGGCCTTTGGAAATTGTCTTTTGGGGTGAAGAGGCTGAACCAACACAAACAATGAAACTTCGCACTTCTATGAAGTATTTAATAAAGGATACTAGCTTAGGAGGTACTCCAAGGTTTGCAAGTTTATTTAAAAGGATTTGGTGGTTCACATTGTCATAAGCTCCTTCAAAATCTAGGAAAGCTGCCACTAGGATATTATTTTTTGAGAAAGATTCATTTATTGCATTTGTTAGCAAAATGAAAGCATCTGTTGAGGAGTGGTATTTCCTGAATCCAGTTTGAGTGTGTGGGATCATATTATTTCTCAACAAACCAGAGGAGTCTGTGATAAATCATTTTCTCCATTATTTTCCCCATCACAGGTGTAATCATTATGGGCCTAGAAGACTCAGGGTTATCTTTTGGTTTATTTTTCTTTAGGATTGGTAGGAGGGACGAACATTTCCATATATTGGGGAACCTAGACGATGCCCAAGCGTGATTATAACAATTTAGCAGTTCTTGTTTGTATGAAGGTGTGAGATTCTTTATCCATGTAGGGTGTATATTGTCATAGCTACTGCTAGTTTTGGACCTAATATGATGTATTGCATTATTCAATTCCTGGATTGAAAATGGATTAGTTATGTACTCGGATCATGGGCGTGGTTGGTAACTAGGGTTCATAGGAATTGTGGACAGTTTGCTATGATTATTTGATGTTAGCTTATTAACAAAAAGAGTTGCAAATAGGTTAGCCTTTTCATTATCATTGTCATAACGGGTATTATTATGTATAAGCTCATACAGGAGTGGGTTGGGAGAAGTCTTTTCCCACATATGTGGCTTATGACTTTATGTATAATTGGCTCATTTGTTTCTCTGGAGAGATTATTTGCAAAATTATTCCAGTATTTATATTTAGCATCTATTATAGTCCTTTTTAGATTAGATTCTGCTTGTAATTTTTTTAAATATGTAGTAGGTGTTGGTTTTTTTATGAATTCTTTCCTAGCTGCCTGTTTTATCCTCCATTTATTTAGGCACTCATTTGTCCACCATACTTTAGGAATTTGTTTAGGGAATGTTTTCTTAGGTGTTGTCCTGGGGGTAGCATGATTAGCTGTATTTATTAGTAAAGATGTCAACGCTTCAGCATGTGTGTCAACTGTTGTGTTAGAAATGCATGAACTTTGGGTGAAACTTGTAATTTCATCATTTAGCTTATTTTGGAAAATAGACCAATTTGCTTTAGTGTTGATATATTTGGATGTATGAGATAAAGTTTCAGCAGGTTCATTTAGGGAGCAAACTATAGCAAAGTGGTCTGTACATAGACTATCAATTTTATTTATGTAAATTTTGTTCAAAAAATTTAAAGACACAATTTGTAGGTCAATTGTGGAGAAATTGCCACTTTTGGGGTTGAAATAAGTATTCAGGTTTGCAGGGGTAGCAACAACTAATTCATTATTATTTGAAGTCATATGCTCAATAAATTTACCAGCTTTATTTGCTGGTTTATTCCCCCTCAAAAGGCTGTGGGCATTGAAATCACCACAAATAATGATATTTTTTAACATATTAGAATTATTTATATAATTAAAGAAATCCTTGGCATCTGTAGTTTGGCCATTAGGGTTATAAAAGCTTATTATGTAGGTTTTTAAATTGTTCAGCCAAACACTTATACCAATTACATCAACATCATTTTCAAAATCTGGAAAATTGATGCCACAAAATTTTATATTATTATTAACTAATAAAGCTACACCACCTCCTTTTCTCTCTGAAGATCTATCCTTTCTCAGGATAGTATATCCCAGAGACTTAATTTGTTGATTTTGGGTTAAATGAGTTTCCTGGAGGCAAGCAATATTAATCGAATTATCATTCATAAATGATATTAGTTCATTTAGCTTATTTCCTGTGAGTGATCTTACATTCCATTGGAGTATTGATAAATGTTGTGTTGTTGATTTATTCTTCATATGACTGTGTATCAATGTTCAGCTTTGTTAATAGTAAAGCAAGATCTTTTTTTGCTTGAATGAGCATATCATCTGGGATGTAGATTTTTGCCAATTCTGCAATAAATTTTGTTTTCTGTAGTGGATGTATGTTCATGGCCTGAACTGCATTACAGTTTAGAATGAATAAGCATATATTTGGGGATTGCATTTTTGGTAGTGCATCCTGTTTGTTGGTTAAGGGATTGATTCCTGGTAGTGTTTCTGGTTTGTTTCTTCTTGGGAGGGAGGGCCAGGCTGACCTCATCTCACCGGAACCGGAGGCTTGGGGGCTTGGAGATTGCGTCGGATCGGGCGGGGCGCGAGGGGGCTGAGCCGATGGCGTTTTATATGGGGGACGCGATGCATGGGGGGCGTTTGACGTGGGGGATTTGGTTGGTTTCATTGCATGCTTTATTTGGTATCGTTGGGCAGCATTTGCTTCCATTGCTGCAAAGGGGTATGGGATTGCCTTCTCTGTTGATATTTGGAGTGTTAGAGCTCTTTTCTTGTATGCAGGGCATAGTGATTTATTTGTAGATTCATGTGGGCCTTTGCGATTGATGCATGTAGGCTGAGTGTTATTGCAAGTTGTCAGCTCTTTAGGATGGAAAGATTTACAATTACTACACTCTTGGAGAATTTCATTGCATTTGTTTGTTGTGTGTCCCAGTTTGAAACACTTCTGACACTGAATAGGCTTAGGTTTGTATTCCTTGTGTGGTTTGATTTGCCCAAATAGGAATAATTTTTCTGGGATATCAATTTTATCCTTCAGTGTGAATAAGAAGGATCTACTAGTTTTTAGGCCATTAGAGTTGGGTTTTCCAAGTTGGGTAACATCTTCAACTGGGATTGTGTTTCCAGCCCTATCTAAAAGGCCTTCTTTTAACTCCTGAGTAGATATCTCTGGGGGAACATTGTAAACAACTATTTTTGTTGGTGATTGTTTTGGGTTCCAATTAGATGCAATAATTGGGTTATTCAGAAGGGATTTAAGGTTAATTATTGTATCTGCTGATTTCTGATCTTCTACAGCTATTAGCAGAGATCCATCACGGTTAATGTTAAGAGAGAACATTGACTTTAGCAATTTAAAAATTGCAACTCTTAGTGCAGTGATCATTTTTATTTCAAAGGGGGTAGTGGGAGTAATTTTAAGGTAAATTCCTAAGTGTTTGGAGGGAGGATCTTGGGCAGGGAGAGGGGACCTGCTGTTAATTGGGGAGATTTTTTTCCTTTTTTTAGAACTTCTAGAGAGGACCTCTTGAAACCCATTATCATTTATGGTTACATTAGCCCCTACACTTATCATTGTCCTATTCTCCGAATTGGAGCTATCATTAGAACTTTGAGATAGCGTGCTTGACCAGCCAGGATGGGTATCTTTCACTATGACACTTTCACTGGAATTTGATTTGGGATCTGGGGGGACTTTTTTTTTTGGAGGACTTCTAATCATTGCCTATTGGAAAAAGCTTTAAACACAGAAATAAAACTAAAAAAAGAAGGGAAAATAGATGATATCAAACCGTCTGCACTATACTATGGGGGAGGATAAACACCACAGTATAGCCCTGAGGATGTCTTGAGCAGAGTTGGTTTGGTACAACTGCTGATTAGAATAGATAAAAATCACAAGAAAATATATTTCGATTTTCTTAAAAGGTTGCTGCTGCTGCTGCTTGAGTATTCTTTTAAAAGTTTAATATCTTTCTTTCTTCTTCTTCTTCTTCTTCAATTATAGGCTTCGGATGAATCCATTTAACCTTTTTCGTATTGTCTGATTATGTCAGGGGTGTCCTGGGAAATCAAATATAGAGATTAGACTATTATTATTCAATAATAGGCTTTATACATCATTGATGAAACCACCTATATTTAAGCAGTTAAAGACAGCTTTGAACAATTCAGCATCATCAGTTGAAGAGTGTCTCCTTTGTGTTAGTTGGTCAATATTAGGGGTTAGCTTGAGGCGCTTGAAAATAGCAGATAAAGTTAGCCATTCTTTTTTATGGTTGAGAGTTGCCACAGGGCAACCAAAAAGAACATGGTTGATGGTCTCATCATAGGTTTGACATAGGCGGCAAAGAGGGCTCATTACTGTTGGAATGGTTGTGTTTTGATAGTGATAAGTTTGGCTGTTAAGGCCAGTAGCATTTGATCGTATTCTGTGGTACATCTTTTAGTATGTCCGGCATATAAATGGAAACTGGTTTGGAGGACATTTGTTTTCAAGATAGATTCGTCGGCGCCAGGGGTATACGTCTTTTAATTTAGTAGGTCGTCCTGGAATTATTTATATATGAAGTGCAGATTAAGATATTACATCCTCCTTGTGGTTCTCTTTTATACCCATGTGGCTTCGGATGTACTGGAATTTTGTGGATATACCTTGTTTAAGTAGTTGGTTCAATAGTACAAGAGTGTTGGAGGTATCATTGTCTGGGTAGTCTGAATGTTCTGGTGATATTGAGGCAAGGGCTGATTTTGAGTCTGAATAAATTATAAGAGGGGTGTTTCTTGGAGGGTTTGCCATCTTTATAATGGTTTCCAATGCAATGTTGATGGCAGCTATTTCAGCTGTCATGATACTCACATCATTTTGGAGCCTTTCAGCAGCTGCTGTACATATAGATGGGAAGTGGACTCCACAAGCAGTCCTGGAATCTGTTTTTGAGCCATCCACAAAAATTGGGAGGTGGTGGATATATCTCTGAGACTCAAATTCATGAAATAATGATTTTACATAGGCGAGGGAAAGGTCTGTTTTAATAGCTGGCGCAAACAAAAGGTTCACTTCTGGGTAGTGGTTAGCCCAGGAAGGTATCCGGGGGTAAATTTGAAATAAAGAAGATGAAGGTATGGGGTAGGTCATTTGGGTGGTTGCAAATTCCCGTGCAAGGCCCCTAAAAGCTCCAGGGTTTCTTAGCCAGTCATGTAATCTATGGGAACTGTCACCTTAAATTTTTGTGAAGTAGCGGGAAAGTAGGATGTTTCTTCGCATGGTATTAGATGTGAGGCCACTTTCACTGAGGAGGAAGTTGCTTTTGGTGTGATTCCTGAGGCCAAGTATAGTACGGATCGTAGTATTTTGGACAGTCTCCATACTGCATAGTAGGGTATTTCAGCATGAGCCATAGACAATTAGTGCATAATCAATCTGAGATCTAATATAAGTCTTACAGACATTTATTAGAGTTTTTTCATGGCAACCCCAAGGCGTATTGAGTAGCCTTTGTAAGATACGCATTTTTCTGAGGCATTTTATTCTCACGTTTTCAATGTGGAGCCTGAAGGTTAGTTTTTGGTCTAGAGTGAGGCCAAGATATTTGATGTGTTGTTGCTCTTGGATGACAACACCATTTAGGGTTAATAGGGCAGATTTGGGGTTTCTCTTATTATGAAACTGTACTAGAGCCGATTTTGATGGGGAGGTGGGTAGGCATGGATTGTTGGAGAAACTTTCAAAGGCATAAAGTGACTTTTGTAACTTAGATTGGGCCAGTTCAAAGTTATTTGAGGTAGACTATAGGACAATATCTTCTGCAAAATGAATATTTGTATGGGGTAGGTTGAGATCCCATAAATATAGTGAAAACAGGAGACAGCTGAGGACAGCACCTTGGGGAAGGCCTTTGGAGACAGACTTTTTAGAAGTGATGTAGGAGTTTACTTGGAGAACAAAAGAGCGTTCGGATAGGTAACTTTTAAAGAAATTCACTACAGGTATTGGAAAACCCATTTTTGATAATTTTTGCAGTAGGAGTGGATGTTGGATATTATCATATGCGTTTTGGAAGTCCAAGAAAGCTGCAACTAGGATTTGGTTGTCTTTCAGACAGTCAGATATGGCGTTGGTTAGGCGAACAAATGCATCAATGGAAGAATGATATTTCCTAAATGCTGTTTGGGTATGTGGGATAAGGTAGTTAGACTCAGCAGACCAATACAGTTTGGAGTGGATTATCTTCTCATATACTTTTACCAGAACTGGGCTAATCATAATGGGTCTGAAGGAGTTGGGGTCCTCTTTGAGTTTATTTTGTTTTAAAAAAGGGATGATGAGTGATGTTTTCCAAGTAGATGGGAAGAAGGAATTGCTCCAGGCGTTGTTGAAGAGAGAAAAGAGTACTTATTTAAACTCTATTGGAAGGTATTGGAGCAAATACGAATGGATCTGGTCGTTGCTGCAAGCTGTTTTGGGTTTGATTGAATTGATTTCTTTATTCAGCTCAATCACTGTAAAATCTTGGAGAAGATACAGGGACCCAGGCAAGTCAAAATGGGGTGTTAGGCTGATCTGAGGTGGATTATGGGGGGTATTTTTGAATTTCTTCTCAAAAGAATATGCAAAAATTTAGCTTTTTCTTCATTGGTTTACAGCTGCTGACCATTTAGAGTTAGCTGGTAATGGAAGCGGCTTTGTTTAGAGAATTTGCCACACATCCTGTCTAGGAATTTATGAATCTTTGACTCTGGCGTTTTGTGGGACACTGATCAGAGAAAGTTTTTGCATGCCTCTTCTTTTGCAAGTTTGATTGTTCTCTTAAGTTTTGCCTCTGCTTGTAGCTTTGCAATATATTTTGCAGTGGATGGATTTCTCTTGAAGGATCTGATGGTATTCCTTTTATTGTGCCAAGCCTCTTGGCAAGAGGATGTCCACCATGGCTTAGGGGGTTTGTTATTCTTCAGTGTTTTAGGGCATTGGGACTGGGGTATGGTAAGTTTTGCAGCATCAAGAAGTAGTGATGTGAGATTTTTGGAGAGTTGGTTTGAGTCTGTGGAGAGTGAAGAGTAGTCATGGTTTGAGAGAATGTGGGAGAAGTTTTGCCAGTCTGCTTTTTGCCACACATAGTGGGAAATGAAATTGTCAATAATGGCTGGGTCACCAATTTTTGTGCATATGGCGAAATGGTCACTTAGGAGGTTGTCTATTCTGTTGACAGTAGTTTTATTTATTAAACTTGATGAAACTAATTGAAGATCAATAGTTGAATAACTCCCACTTCTTTTGCTGAAGTAGGTATTTAGGTGTCTAGGTGTCACTAATACTTTATCGGTAAAATTGGTGAGGAATTCCTCTATGTATTTTTCAGCATTATTTTGAGGTGAATAACCCCAGATAGGACTATGGGCATTGAAGTCCCCAACAACCACTAGATTTGAATTTGAGAAATTATTAGAAATAAAATTGAAAAAATCATGCCCATTGTTATTGCCATTTGGATTATATAAATTAATAACAGTGACCTCCATGTTTGCCAGCCACAACTTTACACCAATTGCATCAACGTCATGACTGAAATCAGGGAGGCTTATACCACAGAATTTGAGGTGAGATTGTACAAGGATGGCAACTCCACCACCAATTCTATTGGAAGATCCGTCTTTTCTTAGGACATCATAACCAGGAATTTTTAGATTAACTGATGAGTTTAAATGGGTCTCTTGAAGGCATAGTATGTCTATGTTGTGTGAAGAAGTATACTTAAGAAGGTCAGTGATTCTATAGTCATTTAACGATCTTACATTCCATTGCAAAACCGAGGTGGATAGAGGGAACTGAGGGTTAGCCATTGATAGATAGATTTAGTTTATTGAGTATAGTGCTGAAATTTGTGTTGGCTGTGTCCTTAAGATTTTTTGGGAAGTAGGTATTAGCAATCTCTTCTAGAATTGAGGATTTTTTGTCTTCTGTGAGGGATGTTCTGGAGAGTGAGTTGAAGTTGAATATGTAGAGTCATTTGTTTGTAAGTAGATTTGGATTTTCTTCTGATATTTCCTTTGGCGATTTTGATGAGGTTGGTTTTGCAGGTTTACTTATAGAAGATTCAGGGTCTTGGTCTCTGGCTGGAAGGGGGAAAGTCTAAGGTCTTGATTCCAGGGAATGTTTTTTGTGGTTGGGTCCTTGTAGCTTTATGCTGTAGAGTTTTTTGATTAGGTTGTGTGTTTGATTCAGAGAATTCAGGTGTATCTGCATTGTGCACCATGAGTTTAATTTTTGCAAACTGAAAAGGGATGTTTTCTTTTTCAGACAACCTGAGAGCCATTGATCTTGCCTTGTATTTTGGGCATACAGATCTGTTGTGAGAAGAATGGGGACCTTTGCAATTAATGCATGATAATTTCTTGTTTGCACAGTTTGCTGTGTATGGAGGATGGATGTTTTGGCATAGGTTGCACCTCTTCAGGTTTGTTTTGCAGTGTTGTTTTGTGTGACCCATTATCAGACATATTTCACACTGTATTGGCTTAGCCTTGTACTCTTTGTAGGGCTTTATCTGGCCAAATAGTGATATAGGTTCACTGAAGTTCTCTAGGGTGGAGTCCAGGGCGAAAAGGTAGGATTTAGATGTGAATATGCCATCTTTGTTGGGTTTTACAAGTCTTGTGACTTTTGATACTGATATTTTTTTGCCTTTGCAGTTAATAAGGCCATCCTTTAATTCAGTTTCTGGACTACCGTTAGGGATATTGTATATGACAATTTTTGTTTGGGCAGGGGGAGGGCGAATCCATTGCTTTGAATGGACCTTAATGCCTCCAAGGGAGTTAAGTGACAAAAGAGTTGTTTTGGCATTTTCAAAGCCTGCTTGAATAGATATTATGATTGAACCATCTCTGTTGATGTTGAGGTTGAAATTAATTTTCAGGATTTTGAAGAGCTCAAGTCTAATTGTTTGGATGTTTTTTATTTGGATCATAGTTTCAGGAGAGGTAGGCAAAATGTGGATGAAGTGCTCTTTTTCCAAAGAAGATGGGGGTGTTGTAGAAACTGTCTTTAATGGGGAGAAACTGGTTTACCGTTTTCTCTTGGATCTTTTAGGAGTGACTGTTTTGAAGCCATCGTCATGGTGATTTGAGTCCTCAGAGTGGACAGTGATCAGGGTTTCATTGGAGTCTGAGTCCTCAGAAAGGTCACTTGGTAATGGGGAGATGGTGCCTAGCATTTGGTTATTAGTATATCCCTTCTCAGAGGGTAATTTCATTGGGATCATGGTTGAGATAAATTCCCCACTTTATATAAATAAAAATAATCAAGAAAACTTCACTTGATAGTCCTGTTTTCACAAAATTTTCGAATTCTCTAACATAATTATTTTTAATATTCTTCTTCTTTTCTTCCTTGACTGACTCAATAGGTTAGGAATAAATTTAATTCTTTTTATTTCAATTCTTCTTCGATCTTTGTAATCTTCTTCTTCTTTGTAATCTTCTAATCGATCTTCTTCTTTTGTAATCAATCAACTGTCAATCTTCTTCTTCTTCTATTTAACAGCAGGCGGGCTTTTCAGTATAACTATTTAGCCCTTTTCCTTTTGCTTCACTCTGTGGGCTACAGAGCTACTGGCTTGATTGCCTCATATTTATTAGATATATTCAGATATCTTTCAGCAGATCTTTCGACTCTAGGAGTTCAAATATAAGATGATAGATGTCGATTTCTATTCTGTGTGTGCAGGTACAGTTGGCTAGGCTCTTGGCTGATAGTGGGATTTTGTGGTGTTTGAAGTATTTTAACAGTTTACAAAGCAAGGTATGTTGTGCAGACGTCAGCATATTACATTCAAATAGGCAATGGTCAATTGTTTCATTATTCATATTACAATGTCTGCAAAGAGGGGACAGGGGAATTGAACCACTTGAATTAGAAAGCTTATATGAGAATGCAAGGAAATTTAGTCCATTTGTTCCAGAACGAATTCTATGATAAATTTTAGAAAGATACTTATTGGGAAAGGGGGAAAGGATAGGATTAATCTTATTAAAATTAATATCTGATAGCCTCCATCGGTAAATATCTCTAATTGGGATTGGTCTCCCACTTGGCTGGTCAATATTTATAGCATTTTTTGCTATTTCATCAACCTGATGATTACCACTTATGCCAGAGTGGCTAGGAATGTACTGAAAGTAAGTTTTTATGCCACTTCAAGCAAGATTATCAATAATACTGAGACAATGATAAGTGTCAATGTCCAACTTATATTGAGGAGCTGAGGCCAGCAACTAAAGGCTTGATAAAGAGTCGGAATAGATGATAATATTATTCGAATTTTCAATCAAAGGATGGTTTTTCTTAAGGTGTTCTAATGCCATGATTATGGCATTTAACTCAACAGACATTATAGATAAATTATTAAATAATCTCTCTCCCATTGCAATTTTCAGGTGAGGAAGGAAAACACCACTTGCAACTTTCTCATCCATTTTTGACCCATCAACAAATATTTGGAAGTGATTTTTATAGGTAATTGCATTAAGTTCTGCAAATTTTTTCTGGACAAAAGCAATGGGGGTTAAATCTTTATTCCATTTTGAAAATTCAGTATTTATTATGGGAAATGACCAATTTCATGGAGGGGATTGGGGGAAAGTAGGTGCAATAGATTTTGCTGGTACAGGGAACTTCTTTTGAATATTGGCATACTCATCTGCAATACCTCTATACATGGCTGGATTTCTTAACCAATTATGTAATGTGTGTGAGCTATTTGATTCAATTTTTGTAAGATGTTTTATCAAGAGAAAGCTACGTCTCTCCCTTATTGTTGTTAATCCACTCTCCATAAGCAGAGACTTGGTGCTTGTGGGTTTCCTAAGACCAAATATGAGACGTATTATATCATTTTGTGTTGTTTCAATTTTTTGCATCTGGGTCTTTGCACATGCACCATAGACAATGAGCCCATAGTCAATATGGGGTCTTATATGTGATTTATAAAACTGGAGTAAGGGTTTTTCCTTACAACCCCAGGGTGTGGAAAAAAGTCTTTTTAGTATATTTGCTTTTCTATAGTACTTTTTAATTGTTTGAAGTATGGAGGTGGAAATTAAGTTTTTGGTCAAGCATGAGACCTAGGTAATTAATATTATTATCTTCTGGAATACGGTAGTTGTTTTATTTATAATTAGTTTTGCATCAACATGGTTTCGCTTCCGGTGAAATTGGATTATTTTTGACTTGGTGGGTGCAATGGGTAAATCTGAATGTTGAGAGAATTTTTCAAACTGGAAAAGTGACTTTTGCAGATTTGACTGTGCTATCTGAAAGGTGTTGCCAGATGACCATAGCACCAGATCATCAGCATATTGTAGATTCGTGTGGGGTAGGTTCATGTCCCAGAGATATAGGGCAAAAAGGAGGCAACTGAGGACTGCTCCCTGAGGTAGGCCTTTGGAAATTGTCTTTTGGGGTGAAGAGGCTGAACCAACACAAACAATGAAACTTCGCACTTCTATGAAGGATTTAATAAAGGATACTAGCTTAGGAGGTACTCCAAGGTTTGCAAGTTTATTTAAAAGGATTTGGTGGTTCACATTGTCATAAGCTCCTTCAAAATCTAGGAAAGCTGCCACTAGGATATTATTTTTTTAGAAAGATTCATTTATTGCATTTGTTAGCAAAATGAAAGCATCTGTTGAGGAGTTGTATTTCCTGAATCCAGTTTGAGTGTGTGCGATCATGTTATTTTTCTCAACAAACCAGAGGAGTCTGTGATAAATAATTTTCTCCATTATTTTCCCCATCACAGGTGTAATCATTATGGGCCTATAAGACTCAGGGTTATCTTTTGGTTTATTTTTCTTTAGGATTGGTAGGAGGGACGAACATTTCCATATATTGGGGAACCTAGAAGATGCCCAAGCGTGATTATAACAATTTAGCAGTTCTTGTTTGTATGAAGGTGTGAGATTCTTTATCCATGTAGGGTGTATATTGTCATAGCTACTGCTAGTTTTGGACCTAATATGATGTATTGCATTATTCAATTCCTGGATTGAAAATGGATTAGTTATGTACTCGGATCCTGGGCGTGGTTGGTAACAAGGGTTCATAGGAATTGTGGACAGTTTGCTTTGATTATTTGATGTTAGCTTATTAACAAAAAGAGTTGCAAATAGATTAACCTTTTCATTATCATTGTCATAATGGGTATTATTATGTATAAGCTCATACAGGAGTGGGTTGGTAGAAGTCTTTTTCCCACATATGTGGCTTATGACTTTATGTATAATTGGCTCATTTGTTTCTCTGGAGAGATTATTTGCAAAATTATTCCAGTATTTATATTTAGCATCTATTACTTCCTTTTTAGATTAGATTCTGCTTGTAATTTTTTTAAATATGTAGTAGATGATGGGTTTTTTATGAATTCTGTCCTAGCTGCATTTTTTATCCTCCATTTATTTAGGCACTCATTTGTCCACCATGCTTTAGGAATTTGTTTAGGGAATGTTTTCTTAGGTGTTGTCCTGGGGATAGCATAATTAGCTGTATTTATTAGTAAAGATGTCAAGGCTTCAGCATGTGTGTTAACTGTTGTGTTAGAAATGCATGAACATTGGGTGAAACTTGTAATTTCATCATTTAGCTTATTTTGGAAAATAGACCAATTTGCTTTAGTGTTGATATATTTGGATGTATGAGATAAAGTTTCAGCAGGTTCATTTAGGGAGCAAACTATAGCAAAGTGGTCTGTACATAGGCTATCAATTTTATTTATGTAAATTTTGTTCAAAAAATTTAAAGACACAATTTGTAGGTCAATTGTGGAGAAATTGCCACTTTTGGGGTTGAAATAAGTATTCAGGTTTGGAGGGGTAGCAACAACTAATTCATTATTATTTGAAGTCATATGCTCAATAAATTTACCAGCTTTATTTGCTGGTTTATTCCCCCACAAAAGGCTGTGGGCATTGAAATCACCACAAATAATGATATTTTTTAACATATTAGAATTATTTATATAATTAAAGAAATCCTTGGCATCTGTAGTTTGGCCATTAGGGTTATAAAAGCTTATTATGTAGGTTTTTAAATTATTCAGCCAAACACTTATACCAATTACATCAACATCATTTTCAAAATCTGGAAAATTGATGCCACAAAATTTTATATTATTATTAACTAATAAAGCTACACCACCTCCTTTTCTCTCTGAAGATATATCCTTTCTCAGGATAGTATATCCCAGAGACTTAATTTGTTGATTTTGGGTTAAATGAGTTTCCTGGAGGCAAGCAATATTAATTGAATTATTATTCATAAATGATATTAGTTCATTTAGCTTATTTTCTGTGAGTGATCTTACATTCCATTGGAGTATTGATAAATGTTGTGTTGTTGATTTGTTCTTCATATGACTGTGTATCAATGTTCAGCTTTGTTAAGAGTAAAGCAAGATCTTTTTTTGCTTGAATGAGCATATCATCTGGGATGTAGATTGTTGCCAATTCTGCAATAATTTTTGTTTTCTGTAGTTGATGTATGTTCATGGCCTGAACTGCATTACAGTTTAGAATGAATAAGCATATATTTGGGGATTGCATTTTTGGTAGTGCATCCTGTTTGTTGGTTAAGGGACTGATTCCTGGTAGTGCTTCTGGTTTGTTTCTTCTTGGGAGGGAGGGCCAGGCTGACTTCATCTCACCGGAAAAGGAGGCTTGTTGGCTTGGGGATTCCTTCTGATAGGGATTTGAGCCAGGGGGCTTAGAAGATGGCGTTTTATATGGGGTGCTTGATGCATTGGGGGCATTTGACTTGGGGGTTTTGGTTGGTTTCATTACAGGCTTTATTTTGTATTGTTGGGCAGCATTTGCTTCCATTGCTGCAAAGGGGTATGGGATGGCCTTCTCTGTTGATATTTGGAGTGTTAGAGCTCTTTTCTTGTATGCAGGGCATAATGATTTATTTGTAGATTCATGCGGGCCTTTGCAATTGATGCATGTAGGCTGAGTGTTGTTGCAAGTTGTCAGCTCTTTAGGATGGAAAGATTTACAATTACTACACTCTTGGAGAATTTCATTGCATTTGTTTGTTGTGTGTCCCAGTTTGAAACACTTCTGACACTGAATAGGCTTAGGTTTGTATTCCTTGTGTGGTTTGATTTGCCCAAATAGTAATAATTTTTCTGGGATATCAATTTTATCCTTCAGTGTGAATAAGAAGGATCTACTAGTTTTTAGGCCATTAGAGTTGGGTTTTCCAAGTTGGGTAACATCCTCAACTGGGATTGTGTTTCCAGCCCTATCTGAAAGGCCTTCTTTTAACTCCTGAGTAGATATCTCTGGGGGAACATTATAAACTACTATTTTTGTTGGTGATTGTTTTGGGTTCCAATTAGATTCAATAATTGGGTTATTCAGAAGGGATTTTAGGTTAATTATTGTATCTGCTGATTTCTAATCTTCTACAGCTATTAGCAGATATCCATCACGGTTAATGTTAAGAGAGAACATTGATTTTAGCAATTTAAAAATTGCAACTCTTATTGAAGTGATCATTTTTATTTCAAAGGGGGTAGTGGGAGTAATTTTATGGTAAATTCCTAAGTTTTTGGAGGGAGGATCTTGGGCAGGGAGAGGGGAAATGCTTTTAATTGCGGAGATTTTTTTCCTTTTTTTAGAACTTCTAGAGAGGACCTCTTGAAACCCATTATCATCATTTATGGTTACATTAGCCCCTACACTTATCATTGTCCTATTCTCCGAATTGGAGCTATCATTAGAACTTTGAGATAGGGTGCTTGACCAGCCAGGATGGGTATCTTTCACTATGACACTTTCACTGGAATTTGATTTGGGATCTGGGGGGACTTTTCTTTTGGAGGACTTCTAATCATTGCCTATTGGAAAAAACTTTAAACACAAAAATAAAACCAAAACAAGAAGGGAAAATAGATGATATCAAACCGTCTGCACTATACTATGGGGAGGATAAACACCACAGTATAGCCCTGAGGATGACTTGAGCAGAATTGGTTTAGTACAACTGCTGATTAGAAGAGATAATAATCACAAGAAAATATATTTCGATTTCTAATTCACTGCAGGCGGGCTATTCAGTTGGTACTATTTAGCCCTCTTCTTTTTGCTTCACTCTGTGGGCTACAGAGCTACAGTCTTGGTTGTCTCTTATTTATTAGATATTCTCAGATATCTTTCAGTAGATCTTTTGACTCAAGGAGTTCAAATATAAGATGATAGATATCAATTTCTGTGTTCTGTGTGCAGGTATAGTTGGCTAAGCTCTTGGCTGATAGTGAGATTTTGTGGTGTTTGAAGTATTTTAACAGTTTACAAAGCAAGGTATGTTGTGCAGACGTCAGCATATTACATTCAAATAGGCAATGGTCAATTGTTTCATTGAAAATCAAATCAGATGAAAATCAGATCATTTGCTCCTCTTCTCTTCTTCTTCTTCTTCTAATTCACAGCAGGCGGGCTATTCAGTTAATACTATTTAGCCCTTTTCTGTTTGCTTCACTCTGTGGGCTACAGAGCTACTGGCTTGGTCGTCTCTTATTTATTATATATTGTCAGATATCTTTCAGTAGATCTTTTGACTCAAGGAGTTCAAATATAAGATGATAGATATCGATTTCTGTGCTCTGTGTGCATGTATAGTTGGCTAGGCTCCTGGCTGATGGTGAGATTTTGTGGTGTTTGAAGCATTTTAACAGTTTACAAAGCAAGGTATGTTGTGCAGACGTCAGCATATTACATTCAAATAGGCAATGGTCAATTGTTTCATTATTTATATTACAATGCCTGCAAAGAGGGGACAGGGGAATTGAACCACTTGAACTAGAAGACTTATATGAGAATGCAAGGAAATTTGTTCCAGAACGAATTCTATGATAAATTTTTGAAAGATTCTTATTGGGAAAGGGGGAAAGGATAGAATTAATCTTATTAAAATTAATACCTGATAGCCTCCATCGGTAAATATCTCTAATTGGGATTGGTCTACCCCTTGGCTGGTCAATATTTATAGCATTTTTTTGCTATTTCATCAACCTGATGATTACCCCTATGTCAGAGTGGCTAGGAATGTACTGAAAATAACTTTTTATACCACTTGAAGCAAGATTATCAATAATACTGAGACAATGATAAGTGTCAATGTCCAACTTATATTGAGGAGCTGAGGCCAGCAACTCAAGGCTTGATAGAGAGTCGGAATATATGATAATATTACTTGAATTTGCAATCAAAGGTTCGTTTTCCTTAAGGTGTTCTAATGCCATGATTATGGCATTTAACTCAGCAGACATTATAGATAAATTATTATGTAGGCTCTCGCCCATTGCAATTTTCAGGTGAGGAAGGAAAACACCACTTGCAACCTTCTCATTCATTTTTGACCCATCAACAAATATTTGGAAGTGATTTTTATAGGTAATAGTATTAAGTTCTGCAAATTTTTTCTGGACAAAAGCAATGGGGGTTAAATCTTTATTCCACTTTGAGAAGTCATTATTTATTATGGGACTTGACCAATTCCATGGGGGGAACGGGGGAAAGTAGGTGCAATAGACTTTGTTGGTATGGGGAACTTCTTCTGAATGTTGGCATACTTATCTCCAATGACTCAATACATAGCTAGATTTCTTAACCAATTATATAGTGTGTGTGAGCTACTTGATTCAAATTTTTTTAGATCTTTTTTCCAGAAAAAGCTAAGTCTCTTTTTTATTTTTGTTAATCCAATCTCCTTAAACAGATACTCGGTGCTGGTGGGTTTCCTAAAGCAAAATATCAGACGTATCATATAATTTTGTGTTGTTTCATTTTTTTTGCATCTGGGTCTTTGCACATGCACCGTATACGATGACCCCATAGTCAATATGGGGTCTTATATGTGGTTTATAAAACTGGAGTAAGGTTTTCTCCTGACAGCCCCAGGGTGTGGAAAGAAGTCTTTTTAGTATATTTGTTTTTCTATAGCATTTTTTTATTGTGTTTGAAATGTGGAGGTGGAAATTAAGTTTTTGGTCAAGTACGAGACCTAGGTAATTAATATGATTATCTTCTGGAATAGTTGTTTTATTTAGAGTTAGTTTTGCATTAACGCGGTTTCACTTCCGGTGAAATTGGATTATTTTTGACTTGGTGGGTGCAATGGGTAAATCTGAATGTTGAGAGAATTTTTCAAACTGGAAAAGTGACTTTTGCAGATTTGACTGTGCTATCTGAAAGGTGTTGCCAGATGACCAATGCACTGGGTTGGGTTATCTCTGGCTTGGGTTATCTTTGAATATTTCTTCTTCTTCTTCAATTATAGGCTTCGGATGAATCCATTTAACCTTTTTCGTATTTTCTTCTTCTTCTATTTCACAGCAGGCAGGCTTTTCAGTTGATACTATTTAGCCCTTTTCCTTTTGCTTCACTCTGTGGGCTACAGAGCTACTTGCTTGGTTGCCTCTTATTTATTAGATATTCTCAGATATCTTTCAGTAGATGTTTTGACTCAAGGAGTTCAAATATAAGATAATAGATATCGATTTCTGCGCTCTGTGTGCAGGTATAGTCGGCTGAGCTCTTGGCTGATAGTGAGATTTTGTGGTGTTTGAAGCACTTTAACAGTTTACAATGCAAAGTTTGCTGTGCAGACGTCAGCATATTACATTCAAATAGGCAGTGGTCAATTGTTTCATTATTCATAATACAATACCTGCAAAGAGGGGACAGGGAAACTGAACCACTTGAATTAGAAACTGATACGAGAATGCAAGAAAGTTCAGTCCACTTGTTCCAGAACGAATTCTATGATAAATTTTAGTAAAATACTTATTGGGAAAGGGGGAAAGAGTAGGATTTTTCTTATTAAACATAATATCTGATAGTCTCCATTGGTAAATAATCTCTAATGGGGATTGGTCTCCCACTTGGCTAGTCAATATTTATAGCATTTTTTGCTATTTCATCAACCTCATGATTACTACTTATACCAGAGTGGCTAGGAATATACTGAAGATAAGTTCTTATGCCATTTGAAGTAAGATTATCTATAATAATAAGACAATGATAAGTGTCAATATCCAGCTTATACTGAGGAGCTGAAGACACCAACTCAAGGCTTGATGAAGAGTCAGAATAAACTATAATATTATTTGAATTGGCAATCAAGGGTTTATTTTCCATAAGGTGTTCTAATGCCATGATTATGGCATTTAACTCTGCAGACATTATAAATGCATTATTATACAATCTCTCACCCATTGCAATTTTCAGGTGAGGAAGGAAAGCACCACTTGCTACCTTCTCATTCATTTTGGACCCATCAACAAAGATTTGGAAATGGTTTTTATAAGTAATTGTATTAAGTTCAGCAATTTTTTTCTGGACAAAAGCGATGGGGGTTAAATCTTTAGTTCACTTTGAGAAATCAGTATTTATTATGGGGATTGACCAATTCCACGGAGGGGAATGGGGGGAAAGTAGGTGCAATAGACTTTGCGGGTACAGGGAACTTCTTCTGAATATTGGCATACTCATCTGCAATGCCTCTATACATGGTTGGATTTCTTAAACAATTATGTAGGGTGTGTGAGCTATTTGATTCAATTTTTGTAAGATGTTTTATCAAGAGAAAGCTACGTCTCTCCCTTATTGTTGTTAATTCACTCTCCATAAGCAGAAAATTGGTGTTTGTGGGTTTTCTAAGACCAAACATGAGACGTATTATATCGTTTTGTATTGTTTCAATTTTTTGCATCTGGGTCTTTGCAAATGCACCATAGACGATGAGCCCATAGTCAATATGGGGTCTTATGTGTGATTTATAAATCTGGAGTAAGATTTTCGCCTTACATCCCCAGAGTGTGGAAAGAATTGTTTTTAGTAAAATTGTTTTCCTATAGCATTTTTTTTATTGAGTTTCAAATGTGGAGGTGGAAATTAAGTTTTTGGTCAAGCATGAGACCAAGGTATTTAATATGATTATCTTCTGGAATAGTTGTTCCATTTAGAGTTAGTCTTGCATTAACATGATTTAACTTTCAGTGAAATTGAATTATTTTTGACTTGGTAGGTGCAATGAGTAAATCTGAATGTTGAGAGAAATTTTCAAATTGAAAAAGTGACTTTGGCAGCTTTGACTGTGGAATCTCAAATCCACTGCGGGATGTTTATAGTACCAAATCATTAGAATCGTGGATACTCGTGTTTGGTTGGGTAATGCCTCGGTGATAGAGAGAATCTAGGAGGTGGCTCATGACTGCACCTTTAGTACGAACTCTGGGTCTTGTTTTTTTTGGTAAATAGTCTGAACCTACACAAACAATGAAACTTTGCAATTCTATGAAGTACTTTATAAAAGACGCTAGCTTGGGTGGTAGTCCAAGGTTTGCAAGTTTATTTAAAAGGATTTGGTGGTTCAAATTGCCATATGCCCCTTCAAAATCTCGGAAAGCTGCAACTAGGACATTTTTTTTGAGAATGATTCATTTATTGTATTTGTTAACAATATGAAAGCATCTGTTGAGGAAAGGTGTTTCCTGAATCCAGTTTGAGTGTGAGGGATCATATTATTTTTTTCAACAAACAAGAGGAGTCGGTAATAGATCATTTTCTCCATTATTTTCCCAATCAGAAGAGTAATCATTATGGGCCTATAAGACTCAGGGTTATTTTTGGGTTTATTTTTCTTTAGCATTGGTAGGAGGGACGATCATTTCCAGATACTGGGGAACATAGATGAAGCCCAAGCATGATTATAACAATTTAGAAGTTCCTATTTGTATGAAGGGGTGAGATTCCTTATCCATGGAGGGTGTATATTGTCATAGCTGCCGCTAGTCTTGGTCCTAATATGATGTATTGCATTATTCATTTCATGGATTGAAAATGGGCTGGTTATATACTCGAATCCTGGACGAGGTTGGTAACTTGGGTTCATAGGAATTGGGGACATTTTGCTACAATTATTTGATGTTAACTTATTAACAAAAAGAGTGGCAAATAGCTTAACGTTTTCGTTATCATGTCATAATGGGTATTATTATGTAAAGCTCATACAGGAGTGGGTTGGGGGAAATCTATTTCCCAAAGATGTGGCTTATGACTTTATGTATAATTAGATCATGTGTTTCTCAGTAGAGATTATTTGCAAAATTATTCCAGTAGTTATATTTTCTTCTTTTCTCAGGGTAAATTCATAGCCTTCTTCTTGGGACAATGCACTTACAACTGAATAAGACGTTGCCTTTTTATGTAAATTCACTAGTCGCAAAAATCACGTAAATATTATAGTAAACGGCCTAATTGTAAACACTGCTTACGAATATTCGAAATATGTAAACATGTAGATTAGCTAGTTAGGTAAAAAATGTGGTATAATCATAGTAGGGTTTACCCAATTCAATAAGTCAGCATAAATTGACTGCTATATATGGTGTTGTAGGTTTATATCCATTAATAGTTTGAAAGCATGTATGAAAAAATCTCTTTCTGAAGATTAGGTTAAAGTTTTTACATCTGTCAGTGGGTTTGAATTCAGTCCTAGTTTAATTTTCAAATTGAGGAGATTCACTTGTTTTCTTTCCAGCATTTTACATTTCAGTAGTATGTGCTCTGGGGTTTCTTCTTTGGTCTTACAGTACCTGCAAAATGGGCTACTGGTAACTTCTCTATTTGGCTGCTTAATTTTATATGAGAAAGAATGGTGTTTGAAGTTAGCTGTATTTGTACACAGGCAGTGAAACCAGACTGATTACATCCTGGTTGGAAAGGGGGATAGATTTGATGGCTTTAATTTGGGTAGTGTTTTCAGTCGCAAATCTAGTTATGTCCCTTATAGTTAGAGGTTCCACTGGTTCCATTTGGCTTTTTGCTCCTTGATTTGCTATATTGTTGTCTTTTTCATGTCCTTCTATGCCTAGGTGACTATTTATTTATTGAAATTTAATAACACAGCCTAATCTTCCAAGACTGCTAAGGTTTTCTTTAGTTTGATGTAAGTCTATGTCCAGTGTTTCAAAGTTGGGGTTTGTTAGGATATTGAGAGCATATTGCGAGTCAGAGAATACTACTATATGCTTATTGCTCTGTTTCAGTTTAATTAGGGTCTCTAAGCCCAAATTGATTCAGAGTTCAAAGTGAATGTATCTGTCATAAATGGGATATTTTATTAACATTATCAAACCAGTAAGCTTTTTCAGTAAATTCTAATCCCAGTGAAGCTAGATAGATTTCGCAATATTTGTCAAAGGATTATAGCCCCTGACGTATAATAAAACCTTTGCTTAATCTACTAACCTAGTTTCTGGACATTTATTTATATTTAGTAAAAGTGGTCTGAATTCGAATTTTTTCAGTGATAATATTGGAGATTAGCCATCAAGCAGTGCCATTTTAAATAAATAGGACATCTGCTATAGAGGCAGTTACGCTACAATTGAGATGGGGAAAGAAAAGTAAACAGAAGAGGGGTGGAGAGTTGTTAGCAAGAGCCGAGGTACCCGCTGGGCTTGCCCCTTAAAACGCAGGGACAAGGTAGAGAGCCTTCAATGCTTCACTTACTTCTCTGGCAAGGTAAACACCAGAAAAATATTGAATATATAGTTCAACCCGTAAATATCTGTCTAGAATCCGATATGATTAATTATCAAAGAAAATGGTTAATGTAATTTGGGATTAATCAAGATTAACGAAATGAAAACTGTGCTAGTATTGAATCCAGTTTTAAACTTTGTCTCTCGATGCATGGCAAAGGGTATTAAGACGGATATGTTTGTTAACAAAGGAATAGAGTTTTTTATCATGGCAGTATTATGGAAGCAAAAAAACTGCTGTGGACTTACTATGAGGGTTAACTCAGATATGACGAAAGATTACGCGAATGCAAAAAAGACTGTGATAACTTGACGGATATTGCGAAAGCAATATGGCGCTGTGCTATGGACAGTAAAGAGCTTCCGACTTTCGTTATACTTGAACCGGAGTCTGTTCCCACATGCGGTTACGAAATTGCAGTCTTTATTACTACCAAAGTGAATGAAATGAAGAGAAAAATGGACAGTGAGCTGCAACAGTTTTCCCGCAAGTTAGATAATCTGAACAATGGTTTGAAAGTTATTGCTGATTCTATGAATCAGCCTACAGCCTCCTCGTCAGTACCTAAAACGCCGAATGTAGAAAAACAGCTGTTCTCGGTTGTCATGAAGAATATGCCTCCTGAGTTAGACAATCCAGGAAAGCGTTAGGACTTTATAATAAGCTTTGCACCGGGTGATACAACATTAGCGGATGCAGTGCTCAGGGGAAAAATAAGGAATGAAAACTGTAAGTCTCTTCGAAGCAAGCAGCGGAAAAAGTCTCGGCTACCCTCATAAATACCCATAAAATTGACAATCGACTTGTTAATTCCCAGTTCATTGGTATAGTGAAACGTCTCCCCAGCAACGTGACAGAGGACATTCTGAAAATTCGGTCAAAAGACTCTGAAAAAGCAATCAAGTGCGGCAATTCGCAAGCGTTTAAAATGTATTACACCTCTAAAAGTGCATTGTCTGCTGCCTTAACGAATCCGATTAAAATCGGTTTCGAACTATTCCGTCTAGAAGAATTCTGCTTTTTGCCTCGAAGGTGTTATTGGTGTCATCATGTGGGGCACATAGCGGCAGACTGTAAGGAAGCTGAAACTTGTAGTCGCTGTGGAGAAACTGGCCACACACGCTCCCCTGAGAACCCTTGTCAAAATCCTACTCGGTGCCTGAATTGCAATTCGACTAGGCACGCATGTTGTTACTATACCTGTCCTGATAACAGAAAAAACTTGCTCCCAAAGATGGATCATGCTCCCAAAATATGTAGTATTATGTCTTGGAATATAAATGGGAAAGCACTTGAGAAAACAGTTCTGTTTGATACTATGAGCTTAACAAATGAAGTAATTTGTATACAAGAGCACCTGCTTTCCGAGGACAGTACTAACCTGCTCAAGTTCACTCCAGCGTTTTATTCGGCCAGCTGAACGTGTGAAATCCAGAGGTCGGTCATATGGTGGTTTAGCCACTTTGGTGAGAAAGTCTCTTAAGGCTTAACTTTTAGCATCAAGTGAACACTTCCTCTCTGTTAAAGTTCGCGATACTGTGATAATAAACGTCTATCTTCCTACTAATAATAGATCTAGCCTCTCGGACAGAAAGTTCACGACTGCATGTACTCAGCTAAGCCGTTTCTTGAAGCCTCAAATTCCTGGGAATACAAAAGTTCTATTAATAGGGGACTTCAACTGTGACCTACTTAATACCAAATCTGAAAGGACTCAAATCGTTATAGGTTCCCTTCCTGATCAGTTAAATGTCGTTGATAAGGACAAAGCTTATACATTTATCAGTGTTGCCAACACTGTCTACAATATTGACCATATGTTAATGAACTTCCCGGTGAGTGACGAAGTAAAAGTTGCAGCTGATGGTTTATACTCTGACCATTTGCCTTTGTCATTGTCAATAACACTGGACTGTCCAAAGTTTTCGGGTCCGTGCAAATCCCAATGGAGAGTATACTGTGACTGGAAACAAGTGTCGAATGATCTCTTTGCGGCTACTTCTGGCGAAGTCCTGAGTAAAATAAAAGTTCTTTTCCATCTGCTGCAGAGAAATGCAAACTCGTATTGCAGTGAAAGTGAAATATGTCTGGAGTTAAACATATACTGTGCAGAAACATCGCATGCTCTGAGTATCGCGGGGATTGTAGCAGTTCCTGTGAAGCGTATCCGTAATAGATCGCAGGTGAAAGGTTGGTGTCAAAATCTGAAGCTAGCGGCGGCTTGTGCGTCAGTGAAGCTATGGCTGAAAGTTTGGCATGCTAGCGGGAAGCCACGAAGTGGAATAGTAAACGAGATTCGAATCCATACTAAACGAAAGTTCAATAAAGTGATAGATGCCCTGTGCAACCCTCAAAGAAAATTTTGTGCAAAAGCTCAGTAAGAATCCGAACCTTATTTGGTCGCTTCGGTCTAAGCCTTAAGAAGTTAAGCCTATGTCTAATATTTCTGGTAATCAGTGGAGTGCTTACCTTGAGTCCGAGTTCAAACCACCTGATCTGGTTCTGTAGTCTAATTACGAGAATGAGCTGGTTTCTATGCTCACCGATACCGTCGACGATTTCTTAGTGTCACCGGTCATATAAAAATTCAAAATTAAAACTAACAGAAATTATTAGTTGTTGTAATACGAAATGATAAGATACAGATAAATTGGGCATTAGAGCCAGTACCAGGGGACAAAGCTTTACTTTTTACAAATAAATACAATTCCCTTAATGTCTTTTGCAAAACAATTTTAGTTTTATTGTATGTTGCTGAGACATTGAAATTAATGTTGCAAAGGAAACCATTGTTGCAGTAACTATCAGGACTTGTAGAAGTTTCATCAGGAGCATTCAATGCTTCTTTCCAAAAAACATGTGCATCATTCATTTCCAGCTGGTAATAGAACCTTTAAGCTATGTTGTTGTTTAATATGGAAAAACCCTATTTACAGCATAATGATTAAAGACAGATGTACAAAGGTCAATGCCAACAAATTCAAACATCAGTTCTTGAGATTTATGCAGTTATTGGAAAAGCTGTTCAACAAGGAATTGATATTGTTGTATTGTATATCGATATTAACCTTTAAAAGAAATCCATTGTTGCATAATTATTTAAAAAATAATAGAAATATATTGTAACATAATTCAGTAACAATCAGGGATGTTTCATTGGACATACCCTCCAAATATGTAAATTATATATTAGCATAAATATCTTATTTTTATATAGTTTTAATTCAAAGGGTGGTAAATATGCAATTTCAATCAAACTAAGAGATTCTGGCATGAATACAATACCTCCTTCCTGTTTATCATTCACAGAATCATAAACTTTATACAATTTTTGTTCTCCTGGGATATGATTGATGATCTCAGCATTAATATTAGTGACTTCTTTGTTCAGCATCACAAAAATAACACATTCCTTCATTTGGTCAAAATTGTGTATTTGTGATGTCATTCATACAAAAAATGTTTTCTATTTTCAAAATTAAGGCCTTAAACAGATTTTACCAAAGTTTTAACCAGTCTAAATTATTTTTGTCACACTGGAAAACTGGTAGTGTAGCGATAAAATTTTATGGCTATATGTTGATTGTGGTAATAAAGATTGACCGCGTCAATGTAACGTTATGCTTTAAAGCTGTAAACTTACACCTTATAAGTTCTCCGATAGCGCCGCTTATAGCGCTAAAGATTGTGCCATCAAGGCCTGCGCCACAGCAATTGGGAGTAAGGAAAATTTATGACCGCGCCACCCTCAATTATTGAGAAAAAATAAAATGTGTAGCTATACAAATGTAACCTCTTTTCCTCGAGTTATCCGGAAATTAATTACTTCTAATGTTATGTAGAAATCAGATCCCTCGGAACGTACCTTGGAGACATACGAACTAATTACCTGTCGTGCAACTAGATATAGACATATAAAATAAACACAAGTAGAAAAGCAATAGTTTTATTATGACTTACATATTTAGGTGTACAGCAGTGGTTCGCTTCAAATGACAACGACAAAGGCAAGGATAAATTGGCTCTCAAAGATAATGTTGATGGCAATAGAGACAATCCATAATTGAAACGAAAAACAAAAAATCGCGAAGAAAGGAAACGAGGACAATTAACAGCCAGTGAAAAAATTGAAAAATTATGCAAATATTTCGGTCAAGACCTCCGCTTGACCGTCCTCAGTGCAGAATAAAACTGATAAAAATATAAAAACCAAACCTTAAAATAAAAACACGAAACTAAAATTGGACGACCCTTTCACTGAGTTACCCTTTCACCGTTACTAGGAAAGGGTCGTCCAATTTTAGTTTCGTGTTTTTATTTTAAGGTTTGGTTTTTATATTTTTATCAGTTTTATTCTGCACTGAGGACGGTCAAGCGGAGGTCTTGACCGAAATATTTGCATAATTTTTCAATTTTTTCACTGGCTGTTAATTGTCCTCGTTTCCTTTCTTCGCGATTTTTTGTTTATCATGATGAGCCAGTGTGGTCTCAGAAATTATTTACGACTAGCTTACGGGGAGCTTTTGACCAGGTCTGTTCTTAATTATATTGATGTGTCTAAGAAACACGCCAACCTTATTAATCAACAAGAATTTTTACAGCATCGTAGAGTAAAGAGACTTCTTCCGAGTTCTCTTCGTTTCCGCCTAAACCTAGGTACACAATCCGAAAGGCACTTTAGGGATAGGGTTTAAAAAAAAAAAAAACAAAAAAAAAAAAAGTTACCCTTTCACCGTTACTAGGAAAGGGTCGTCCAATTTTAGTTTCGTGTTTTTATTTTAAGGTTTGGTTTTTATATTTTTTTCAGTTTTATTCTGCACTGAGGACGGTCAAGCGGAGGTCTTGACCGAAATATTTGCATAATTTTTCAATTTTTTCACTGGCTGTTAATTGTCCTCGTTTCCTTTCTTCGCGATTTTTTGTTTATCATGATTAGCCAGTGTGGTCTCAGAAATTATTTATGAAACGAAAAACAGTTTTTTTTCACTATATCACACAAATAAAACTCCTGCGCATTACTGGCCTTTTCACGATTGGCCCAAGTCCTGTGGAGGTGGCCGCTATTTTGTAATTATGTTCGCAAACTCAGTACATTATGCGGACTGTTCCTCCAATATTTTTGTTTTAAATATTTCGATGATTTCAACGTTCACACTGCTCTTATAACTTAGACTTTCTGCAAAACATTGTATCTATCATTTTTTATTATTACCGACGATCTGAATAAAACTCAAAACTGTGGATTGTCATTGTTTGAAGGAAGCTAAAAGACAATTCTGCGTTTAGCTTATCAAGAATTTGGACTGTTGGAAACGGTATTTCATCTCACGCCGGGGAAGTTTAATTTATTTCAGACTTGTTTTTTGAAAAAGGAAATTTTATTTTTTGTATTTTTCAATATATCTCATATTACTCACGGTTCATAATACCCATCCCCGAATTTTTTGATCTCCCATCATTAGGACATGCTTGCTCTGGGGCTTTTGAAGTAGTTGTGATTTATTAACTATCTGTCCAACTTAATTTTAATTGACATTGTATTATTAACTATGCCTATGTAATCTTAATCAGAAATCCTAAAATTTTTCTCTATCACTTTTCCTATTTTATTCTATATCCCTATCTAAAATTCATCTACCGGACTAAGATTATTCATGGTTCTAGCCTAGCTACTATACTAAAGATTTTGTTTTCTACATCTAACACGGATTACTTTTACATTTACAGCAAGGTTGGGGCTATTCTACCTTTACATAAGATTTATTTTTTGAGAATTCACCTTTTACAAGTTTTTCTTTATTTTGCTGACTATAGGGCACACTGCTTCCTATCTAAGCTACATTAAATGAAAAGTACGCCAACGCTACACCTAACTGTCTGAACATCTAACACTACATATAAGAACGATTTAAAACACACAATATTATGTTTACCACGTTCACTGGTAAACATTAGAACACTTTCACTGGGGATGTTTGCTATGTAATATTAATGATAGAATATTGGAATTTTTGAGTTATCGAAGTTATTAAGATGTAACATATATAAATTCGCACCTATTTCATCACCAACGTGTCTCTTTAGTGTACTCAATCCTTCTGTTGTAAATTATGGTCCTTCACTCCTTTCGTCTTGGCAAAATTTTTAAAGCACTTACAATATAGTTTCTTCATGGAACAGTTCGAGCATGGTTGTGTTCACACGACAAGCTTTCTTTAATTGTCAAATGGGAAATGATACTTCCAACTAAAGGTGTGGGAATATGCTATCAGAGTTCATTCTCACCTGCTTTTTGATAGTTCATATGGTGCCTTATCATTAAGGGGTCGAAAACTGGGAGTGCGTTCATTTTCTTCTCAGCATATCATTTTTGGGATATTTTAAGGCACATAGATACTTTATTTCTCGTATAAAATTGGTCATTCGTGTACTTAGAGATCACTGTTCTCTAATAAAAGTTTTAGTGAACGGCTTGCGTCTATTAAATCTTGCGGTGATTCATTATTTAATTACAGGGGACTTGAAGTTTGGGTTTATACTGGGACGACATCAAACTTTAGTGACTCCTTCAACATATTGTCTTTAGCTTGCGGGAGGAGTATATTGTCACTAAGGGGTTAATCACTGGGGTTAATTTTGGTTTCCGTAATTCAATTGTTGGTTTCCAAGTCCATTTTTCAGAAATTTTCTCGTACATTTATGGGATAACAGAGATATTAACTTTTCACATAGAGGGGCTAGGATGGATTCCGAGATATGGTCGAAAGGGATTCGACGCGTGAGTCTGTGACACATAAATAATTTTTGGGGTCATCAAATATCATAACTATACGGTCATATGGTATATGGGTACATAATGATTATCAAAGGCGATATTTATGTACCTATATCTCGTACTGGTCAAGGGGGTTCTCAGAACTTATATGATTATATAGTTTGATAATGTAATGGATACTGTGATTCAAATATAATGTTACCTGATGCGTAATATGGTTCATGATCGAGGAAACAACGATCAAAAGGTAACTGTAATTTTCGTAGACGAAGCTGGGATGAAAATTGGCTGGAGTCTATGGTGAGTACTCTTCGTTGGTTGAGGTATGATGAAAATAGATGGTACTATGTTGTATCTGCACTGGACAACTCATTGTAATGATCGAGATCCAATATGTCAATCCACTTTCTGTAATAAAAATAACGAGGCAGAATCACACGTTCTTTAAAATCAAGTAGTCTTAATGCATAACAAACAAAAAATGACATTGTTGCTGTAAATAAGGTCTCTTATTATTTTTGCTCGTATACTTTAATACACACATTTCTCTTTAACTTCCTTTGGCACTTATTTAATACTACGTTAGATTTAAAATAACCATTTAACATAATTTACGCTACATCGTTTAGTTTGAGGTCTCAATTTACAACATTTTTTCATGCCTTCATTGTTCACGCACGTCCGTGCTGTTTAAGAAACGCATGTTGCAGCATCGTAACCGCACGGTTTTACGTAAACAACACTACAATGAGGGAACAAGACATAGCAAGGACGAGTGAAGACCTCTATACCAAATCGTTTTCTAATGTCTTCCCTTTTTCTTGGCTTAGACGTTCTCATGAGGTTCCGGGTTTAACTTCTGCATTTCAGCCATTTTCCCGTGTTCTTCTCTTGGTTTTCGCCTTCTTAGTCTCAGGATTTTTCCATAATTAAAAGTCAATAAGGTTCTTATGGTCAGGGATGTCGCAAATACGAAACATACGGTCAGTAGTAGGTTCCACCAGCAATTGGTTGAGAATAATCCGTATCTATTATCCACATACGTTAATCTCTGGTCCTCGTTTGTAAATAGGGGAATCTGGGAGTCTAATGCTTCTCTTATTTTTGTAAGCTGTAGTGTCCCTTTATTCTTTTCTATTTTGAACCATATCGAGGTTTTCATTTCATCGTTTTCTATATTGGGAATAATGTACGACAGGTTAATTTCCTTGAAGTTGGTTATTTTAAGACTTATTATCTTTGTGCTCGTGGTAGTTAACGGCGTTCGAACAGCTGACTCTTTAGTTACAAGTCGACATCCTCGTTTTATGGTTATCGTACCCACATTTTGTAACAGTAATTCTGTTTTGTAACTTAGGTCTATTCTTCCTGTATTATTATAACAAGACAAAGTTCCAACAGTTTCTCTTGGAACAGAGAATAACCAAAGATCATTTCTGAGGTGTATGAATATTTCTCGCTTAGTACTTCCTAACACGGCTATTTTCAGTTAGACTGGATACATCGTACTGGAATGGTACGGGTAGGCTTTTTATATTAAAGGAAATTATTCGAATTAATTATATGCAATGTGACTTTTTAATGAGAATTTGTTTTCGGGAACTGATATATATTGAGCAAACAGTATCAGACGGTTTTGATTCATGCGAAGCCTTGATATATGTTGAACAAAATTTTTCTACAGGATTTTTATAGTTGTATGATTTTTACTTGTGAGCTAAAAGTTTTAAATTATTATTCCTTTATGACGGCTATCCCTTAAAATCTTTTAATCCTATGATGATTAAGTGTAATTCCATCTATCGGGTTTTTCTTAAACGTTCCACCCGATTGTGTCGTTACTTTCTCCTCGACTTCTTGCGGTTTTTTCTTATTCGGTTTTGCTAGCGAAATAAGATCAAACTTTTTGTATTATTTTTTCAAAATTTCTTGCCCTTTTAATTTTGTTTCTTTCGCATGCGCAGCTGCTGAAGTCGGTTTTGATTTTTGTATTCCTTTAACTACTATATGGTCTGATTCTCCGTCAGACTCTTCGGAACTGGTTTCCAATGATTTCGCATTAGAATTTTTGGAGGTTGCACCTCACATTTTTGAGGTATCACCTCCCCTTCCTTCGTAAATTTCTGCTCCTTAGGAAGTAGAAGGTTTATTATATAAAGTCCTCGCTTTGAGTTTTCAACTCGGGAGATTTGAAAGACTCTTGAGAGCTTTGAGAGGAATCAAAAGTTTTTGTGGGGTTCCTCCACTGCTTAAATGCCATGTCTTCAGGGGGATGGGGCATTCTTTGCACTAGTGTTTCCGTCCATGAAGTCCATTGCTTAGGCTTCACCTTGGACACAGTTATATCATTATATTGTCCTTGCTGGTCATCCTTGGGAGTTTTATTCTCGGGCAATGTACTTTGACTCGTTTTTATGGGGAAATTTATTAAATCCATAGCTTCTCGCAGATTTGTTTTAGTTGAATCTTTGGAAGGAGTCTTCTTTACAGTAATACCGGGAGTTTCTACAGCTTTGTTCAACTCTCCCTGCAATGACAGGGGCTCTTTTATTGGTTTTGCAGGGGAAACCGTATCATTTGGGAATCTTTTGGGGGGACCAGTGGTTGAATTGTCATCAGGGAAAAATTGGTTTTACGGGGATATAGTATAATCTAGTTCTCTTGCACTCTCTTATGATGAAAGTTTCTTACCGGTTGGCGTTTTTATTCTTACTGATGTTAGGGATTTTTCTTGGGAATTAGTAGATTTTTACTAGCTAAAAAGTATACAAAGTTTTTCTCATCACTCATCCGCGAAATAATATGATTTAAAATTAAAGTGGTATATCTCTGCCTATATACATTCAGGAGGCTCATTTTCCGCATCTGGTACAACAGAAGGAGAGGGACGTTTTAACCATTTTTATGGGAATTTTGCTATTTTTATTCGGCTAACATGCGCCTTGTGCGTTCTTCCACTATCGGGGTTCACCATTTTAAAAGTATAATCGTTATCGTACTTTTTTAACTATTCTGTACGGTCCAGAATATTTGTTTGAAAGTTTTTTGCCTTCCGTCTTTGTATCATTCTTTATGTAGACGCAATCTCCTATCTTAAAATCTATGTTCCCCTTGGCTTTGTGTTGGTTTCTTAGCTCTTGGTTTATTTTACATTTTTTCAACTCTTGCCTAACTATTTTATAAGTTTTCCTCATCCTATTTATGAATTCTTGTTTGTAATCCTCCGAGTTATTGTAGTATTGCCGGGATTCAATAATCTCATCATAGGGGATTCTAAAATCACGACCAAAAAGTAAATAAAATGGATTTTCTTTAGTTGCTTCTGAATAAGCAGTATTGATTACGTTACTTAAATAAGGTAAAATCTGAACGCAATCGGTTCTATTGTCTCTTGTATAAATGCGTAACACATTCGAAAATGTTTTATGCCTATTTTCGATTTTACCATTAGCTTGTGGGTGGTATGGAGAAGTCACCAATTTCTCTATGTTAAGAAAACTAATAAAATCTTTTGTTACTTTTGAAACAAAATTGCTTCCGTTGTCGCTTAAAACTTTATTTGGAATGCCAAATTGTAAAAATAATTTCGCTAACGCCTTACTTGTGGCGTAAGCGCCTTGATTTTCTAATGCTTTTGCAAAAGTAAAACCAGAAAAATGGGTTATAACTGAAAGAATACAAGTGTGGCCTCTGTTGGAGACAGGTAAGCCTCCGCTGGTTCCATATAAATCAAACGATACAATATCCAAGGGGAATCTCGCTACCGGGACTCTTCCCATTGGAGGATTTGGATAAGCTTGGGGTTTTTTTCTTAAGTTACACGCTTCACATGTACTTACAAATTCTTTAAGTTTTGTTATTCCCGAGGGCACGTAAAAATATTGTTTTAATTTATGGAAAGTTTTCGTTACTCCTAAATGTCCGCCTATGTCTGAATGAAAATATTCGAATGCAGGTGTTATTAAGTTTTGGGGTAATACAGGTATTATTGATGTTTGGTTTCTATTTGCCTCATCAGTCGCGATTCTGCATAGTATTTCTTCATCAAGATCATAGTAGAAATTATCTATCTCTTTTCTAAGAGTTTTGAATTTATCTGGTAACGCATCATCATTCACAAAATAATTAATAAGTGCTACACATATATCGTCTTTTTTTTATTTCTTCTTATATTTTCTAAGGACAAGGGACAATAGTTAACCTTATTTTCTTTTACTGTGTCTTTGATTTTGTTTTTCTTACATTTATCTTTGCTCTTAATATTGATAGCCTTAACTTTTATTTTCCTCAGCATCCAACGGAATATTTTCTCGGTGTCTACTCAAAAAGTCACAAGCTGCATTGTGTTTACCTTTTAAATATTCAAATTCGTAATCTAGATCTTGGATTTTCATAATCCATCTAGCTAGAATTCCCGTGGGGTTTTTAAATGTGCGCAGGTACTGCAAGCTTTTATGGTCTGAACGTAGCATAAATTTTCTACCGATTAAATAATGTCTAAATTTGTCCAAGTGATGGATTATAGATAATAATTTTAAGTTTGTGGCGGAATAACTACTTTCGCCTTTTCTTAAGGTTCTACTCGAATAGCATATAACTTTTTCTATTTTCTTTTGTTTAGGCGTTCCCTCTAGAGGATTAAGGTTTTCTACCGGGATTACTTCCGAAAGAATAGCGCCAATGCCCTTTGAACTAACATCGGTTGCGACCACAAATTGTCCGTTTTTGAAATCAGGGAGTGAAAATATTGGTTCAGAAGTGAGTGCCATTTTGAGACGGTCTAGGGAAGTATGAGCTTCCTGGGACCAGGTAACATTTTGGGAGTTCCCTTTAGTTAATTCCGTGAGGGGTTTCGCAATTTGGGTGTAATTGCGCACGAATTTTTTAAAGTAACCAGTGAGGCCTAAAATTCCTCTTAATTCTGTCATAGTTCTTGGGGGTTTGAGGTTTTCAACACATTTTATTTTATCTGGGTCTGAGGATATCTCTCCTTGCGTTACTAATACTCCTAAAAATTTAATTTTGGGTTGAAATAAATTTACTTTTTCTAACCGGAATTCGAAATTGTCTTTTATGGTCTTCTTGAATACCTTAGCTATTGTCGCTAACTGTAGTTTAGCGTTTTTTCCCATGCTTATGACATTATCAACAAAATAAATGACAATTCTTATTCACTTAATAGATGCAATAAGGATCTACACAGCGCGCTTGAACTTGTTTTAAGTCCAAAAGGTACTCTCAAATATTCATATGAACCACATTCAGCCGTTGAAAATGCAGTTTTATAGACATCTTTTTCGGCTATTTTCACTTGGTGGTAGCCTTGGGTAAGATCCAAAGAAGTAAAAATTTTGTTTTTGCTTGAAATAAAGTCAAGAATTTCATCTATTCTTGGTAAAGGGAATTTATCACTAACTACTTGTTTGTTAAGGGCTCTATAATCTACTACTAGTTTAAGGTTACCATTCTTCTTTGGTACCAAGATCACTGGTGCGCTATACTGACTTATACTTGGGCGTATAATTTCATTTTTTTTAATTCATGAATTTTATTTTTTAACCATTCTTTGTGCTTATACGGCACACGATATGGCTGTTTCGCTAGAAGGTTACCAGTCGTTAAAACTGAATGTTCATAGAAATGTATAAGTCCGATGTCATATTAAGATGCTGAAAATAAATCTTTAAAATTCCAAAATAATTAGCATAATTTTTTCTTAATTTCTAATTCCTTAATATGATACATATTAAATTTGTTTAAAAATTGCGATTTAGTTAGAGGATATTTGTTCTTAGAGGTTTTAATGCCGTTAACTAGGTTTCTTTTAAAGTTTTCCTATCTATTTAAATCATTCTCCGATAAAACTTGGATTTGAACTAAACACGGCCCCTTTTTTATTGTAACTGTATCATTTTCGTGGTTATTAGTTACCCAAATAAAACCTTCTCCTTTGTCGTAAGATATAATCTGTTCTTCGCATAACAGATTTTCAGGAATTTCATTTGACGGGGTCGCAAACCATATTTCAGATTTACTATCCAATGGTTCAATCATCTGTGATATTTGAATTCTTTGCATTGTTTTGGGAGGGATCTTTGTTTTCCGTATCGCGAATCCGTAATATTTTTCTTTATTTTCATTGTCTATTAGATTCATACTCGCGCTATGCTGCGCCATTGCGGCATCTTGCGGCGTCACGTTGGGTTTTACTATGTTTTTCCATAATTCCGCTATTTTCTTAATTTCGTTTGACCTATACTGTCGCATATCTCCTATTTTAATTTTTGCAGATTCAATCCACTTATAATTTAAATTTACTTCATCTTTGCGATGTCTCTCAGAAAAATTGAACAAATTTCTGGTTATGCCATGTCCTCCTTGCGAGACATGAGGTTCAAAAGATTGTGACATTATACCGCTAGATATTTTATTTACTGTTACATTTTCTTCGTAACCTCTGTTATAATTTCTTATGGTAGAAATTCCTTCCCCTACCTTAGCCGGGTAGACAATCCTTTCGTTTGCCACATCTAATAGTACTCTATTAAACCTTAAATAATTTGCGCCAATAACGGCTTCATACGGAAAGTTATCGCATATTATAAAATTCGTCGGAAAAATTCTATTATCCCTTTTTACGTCTAGGCAAATTGAGCCTCTTGCATCCAATTTATGCCCTGTCACGCTAGTTAAATTGGGATTATTAAAATTGCTTTGTTGTCTAATATGCGGAGGCAACATATCAAATACACATGAGTTTATAATGTTCGCAGTAGCACCAGAGTCAATTAAGGCTTTAAAGTAAACATTTGCTACACAAAAATCATTAAATATAGGTAACTTGTTATTACTATCCCTACAAGATGGTACTAATATCAGTTTGGACCTATACAACATTGTAGGCGCCCTCTGGGTCAAATTTATGTTTCTGAGGGGCCTGAAACGTTTCCCTGCGGTTTCATTTCATGCGTCGGTGCCTGCAATAGATATTCAGATATGTTCGTGGAATCTCTAGCTGTGGCAGCACCGGCTGCTGGCGCTGACTGCCAATGCCGTCGGCTTGAAAAGTTTTCATTTCCCGTCGGCCAATTAACTATTCTCCGTCGGCTTATACCGACGAACTTAACAGAACTTATACCGAAGTCTGAGCATACCCCAATACTAAGCAATACTTTTCAAAAGACATTATTCTATCGTTTCCCTTATATGGGATGTCACATGGTCACTTAGGATGGACATTATTTTATTAATTTTGAGTTTATAAATATCCCCAATACTAAGCAATACCTTTCAAACGACATTATTCTATCATTTTCCTCACATATTTTTAAATTTATGCACACACATTATTTGTACTCTATGCTTGCACAGAGACACTACGTGACTATCCCAATGGTACTCTATGGCTAGTTATCGACACTAATTAGTTTATTGTATGCATTAAACCAGTAATTTTCACAAATTGGAAGGATAAAGACCCGCATCATTTTTTTTAAGTGAAATTGAATTATTCTAAGTGATTGACACAGAGTATATTGGACTGAAATATTCCTCAACTGGTGTTATTTTCCAAGCGGCTTTCTTATTGCTAGATTAACAATGCCGTGAAGTTTATAGCTTTAAATGGAACATCAAATACAATATGTTACAGTACGATAAAAAAAAGATGGTGTCCAACATTAAATTTTATAAATCGAAACGGCTTTTACGGTAAAACCATAAGACCACGTAATGAAAATGGTTATGAAATAAAGCATGTACAAGAGAAAGTTCAAAAAATGTGCAGTTTTTTCAATGTGCAAGCTGTTTATGTTAAGGAAAACGTGCCAACTGATAAACTCTTCCTACGAAAATGTGATCAAGACATACCATTATTTGACTTTGAGGACTTCAAATGTGAGAAATACCTGCATTCAGTACATGATCCGTAAGATGAAGTTAGATATTTCACTCAATGGGTACCTGAAAAGATACCTGACATGTAAAAATGCATCAGATATCCAAAGACCTAAATTTCTGCACCTTCTATCAAATGGGTTTTTTTTTATAATATGTAAATATGTATACTTTTCCAAATATTTTTTGTTTGTTGAATATTTTTTTAAGCAATAAACATGTTTTGGCTTACTTTTCCTTTTCATCTATGACTTATATGTTTAGCTCTAGGATACCGTTTTAAACATGAAGAAACATTTTTTTTCTGAAAATTGAAATGAACTTCCCAAACACAAGGGACATAGTGAGAAGTAACACCTTTTCACTACCTCAACTGCTGCCAGCTTTACACCTATAGGTATAGATGACACTTTACACCTATATTTATATATGACAGCACATTCACTCAGACACACGGGCATAGTGAGAGAGACTTGCAAAAAAGTTAGGTTCAGTTAAGCTCACATAGCGCAGTGGTCCGCAGTGGCTGTGTGCCCGCCTTAGCACCCCCCTGCCGACCTGTCCACATTAGCGGCACCGTACCCGCCGCAGCGGTCCTCCCCACAGTGGCGCCGTGCCCGTCGCACCGGTCCGTCTAACAGCGGCGCAGTGCCCGCTGCATTGGTTTGCCACATAGCGGCGCAGGTCGGCGCTATGTGAGCTTATCTAAACCTAACTTTTTTGCATGTCTCTATGACTATACCCGTGTGTCTGAGAGAGTGTGCTGTCATCTATAACTATAGGTGTAAAGTGTGATATATAACTATAGATGTAAAGATGGCAGTAATTGAGGTAGTGAAAAGGTGTCACCTCTCACTAAATCCCTTGTGTTTGAGAATTTTATTTCAATTAAAAAAAAAACAAATATTCCAGCATTTTTCAAAGGTTATCCTAGACCTAAACATTATGTATAAGTCATAGATGAAAATAGAAACTAATTTAAAACATGTTTATTGCTTAAAACTATATTCAACAAACAAAAAACATTTGGAAAAGTATACATATTTACATATTATAAAAAAACCTAACCCATTTGATAGAAGGTGCAGAAATTTAGGTCTTTGGATATCCGATGCATTTTTACATGTCAGGTATCTTTTCAGGTACCCATTGAGTGAAATATCTCACTTTATCTTCGGATCATGTACTGAATGCCGGTATTTCTCACATTTGAAGTGTTCGAAGTTGCACCCTGGTAAGCTTTTATCATATTTTCCTAGGAAGAGTTTGCCAGTTGACACGTTTCCCTTAAAATAAACAGCTTGCACATTGAAAAAACTCTATATTTTCTGAATTTCCTCTTGTACATGGTTTATTTCATAACCATTTTCATTACGCGGTCTTACGGTTTTACCGTAAAAGCCGTTTCGATTTATAAAATTTAATGTTGAACAGAATCTTTTTTTATCGTGCTTAAACATATTTTATTTGATGTTCCATTTATAACTATAAACTTCATGGCATTGTTCATCTAGCAATAAGAAAGCCGCTTCGAATATAACACCAGGTGAGGGATATTTCAGTCCAATATATTCTGAGTCAATCACACCAAACATTATTATAGCTGAATAAGGGCTTAAGTTAAATAAATATATCACGTTTCTGCCGCTCTAACATACATAACATATTCTTAGAATAATTCATTTTCATTTAAAAAAAATAAGATGCAGGTCTTTATCCTTCCAATTTGTCAAACAGACTGATTTAATACATACAATAAACTAGGTAGTTTCGATAACTAGCCATAGAGTACCATTGGGATAGTCCCGTAGTGTCTATGTGGAAGCATAGAGTACAAATATTGTATGTGCATAAATTTAAAAATATGTGAGGGAAATAATAGAATAATGTCGTTGGAAAAGTTTTGCTTAGCATTGGGGATATGCATTAAGTCAAAATTAATAAAGTAATATCTATTCTACATGACGATGTGATATCCCTATAAGAGAAACGATAGAATAATGTCTTTTTAAGACTTTTGATTAGTATTGGGGTATGCTATGGCTTTTGTATAAGTTTTGTTAACATATTTCAGTTTCTAATATATGCATGAAGATCCTTCTAGAAGTATCTTTATCTCTGAAAATTCCTTTTCCTACATCTCTGACTTTTTAATAAGCATTCTAAACGTTTGACTTGCTAGCGTACCTTAAAATAATGGAAATATACAAAGTAATGTATAAAATATTTTATTGAAATAACGACATGTAGAATATACCATAAAAATATATTATATTCATTATTATACATTATTGATATCATTTACCAACTTTGGACATTTGGAATCTGTTCTATAAAATAATTCATCATGTTCTCTCTTGATATTAAAGCTACTCTCTTCTCTTAGTTAATAAGCAGTAGAACAATCATTAATCTATTTTGAGTAATACACAATTTTTACAGGAGTGTCACCTAAAGGTTCAATATGTTTATCATCTTCGATATTATTGGGTTCATTGACTATATGATCAATATTAGCAATAATGTTCACATGTGCTTTATTTTCCGTCAATTGATTTTTATATTCATTAGTAATATTTTCTGCAATTGCCCTTTTTGTTTTAACTGTGGTTTTTTTGTCTATTGTTAAATTATTTTTCCTTAGGTAACAGTGATAATACGTAGACAAAATATGATTTTTAATGGAGTTAGAAGAGTAAGCAAGTCATAATTTTAGCTTCTGTTGAGTATCAATACAAGAAAGATGGTTATAGGATCTATCAAAAGGTAGCATATTCCCAGAACCATAAGTAAGAAGTTGCCCCTCATCTTCAACAATTATTTTTATGTTGGCATTCCCTTTGAAGAGTATAATTTCCAGATATCTCGCCCTCGCACATCCACCCTCACCACTGTAGAAAGATTTGGGTACTCAAATGAAATGTAAACTCTCGCATGCCATGACAAAGCTTCCATGTACTTCCAAAAGTGTAGCCACTTGCACTTGTTTCTCAATTCAAATACTTCTCCTTTTCAGCATTGAATACAACGATATTTTTAGCATGCGTACAAACTTTCCTCGAATAATTCATTCTCTCTTTTTAAATATGATGCAGGCGTTTATCCTTCCAATGTTGAAAATTACTGATTTAATGCATACAATAAACTAGGTAGTATCATAACTAGCCATAGAGTACCATTGGGACATGCGCGTATTGTCTAAGTGCAAGCATAGAGTACCATTGATACATCTTTATTAATAAAAAATAATTTTCCAAGTCCATGAAAATCCAAGTCAGAATAAAAAGAATAGTGCTACTATGTACAATAAAGAGTGCTAGTGGCATACACCAAATGATATTAGTACTTCTCGTTTATCCTTGACAACATTGCTAAATTAAGCTTTTTTCATTCTGCCTTCAAACTATTCCTATGCAGAATGATTCGAAGTACCAAGGACAGTGAAATTAAAATATGATTGTTTGAACCAGTTAAGTAGAAACTAACAACACAACTCAACTATTAAAAATTACAATGAATCAGGATGTCAATCCTTAATGAAAGTTGCTATCCTCTGAAGTTTTTATTTTTTCTACATTCAAACTATTCCTATGTAGAATGATTCAAAGTATCAAGGACAGTGAAATTAAAATATGATAGTATGAGTCGGTTAAGTAAAAACTAACAATAAAATTCAAATATTAAAATATTAAGAAAAATCAGGAAACCAATCTTTAATGAAAGAACTTTTCTACCAAAACTTCCATTCTTTCTGCCTTCTAACTATTCATATACAGAATGATTCAAAGTACCAAGGACAGTGAAATTAAAATAGGATTGTTTGAACCAGTTAAGTATAAACTAACAACACAATAAAATATAACAAAATTATAAAGAATCAGGATGACAATCTTTAGTGAAAGTAGCTGTCCTATGAAGCTTTCCTTCTTTCGATCTTCAAACTATTCCTATGCAGAATGATTCAAAGTACTAAGGACAGTGAAATTAAAATGTGATTGTATGAGCCGGTTAAGTAGAAACTAACAAAAACATTCAAATATTAAAAATGAAGAAAAATTATGAAGTCAATCTTTAATAAAAGAAGCTTTCTTCTAAACCTTTCTTTCTTTCTGCCTTCAAACTATTCCTATGCACAATGATTCAAAGTATCAAGGACAGTGAAATTAAAATATGACTGTTTGAACGAGTTAAATAGAAAATAACAACACAATTCAAATATTAGAAACTAGATAGAATCAGGATGTCAGTCTTTAGTGAAAGTAGCTGTCCTCTGAAGCTTTCCATGTTTTTACCTTCAAACTATTCCTATGCAGAATGATTCAAAGTAGCAATGACAGTGAAATTAAAATATGAAAGTATGTGTCAGTTAAGTAAAAACTAACAAAAACATTCAAATATCAAAAAATTAAGAAAAATCAGGAAAGTAACCTTTAATGAAAGAAGCTTTCTTCTAAAGCTTTCCTGCTTTCTGCCTTCAAACTATTCCTACACAGTATGAATCAAAGTACTAAGGACAGTGAAATTAAAATATGATTGTTTGAACCGGTTAAGTAGAAACTAACAACACAATTCAAATATTGAAAAATTAGAAAGAATCAGGACGTCAATCTTTAGTGAAAGTATCTGTTCTCTGAACCTTTCCCTCCTTTTACCTTCGAAGTATTCCTATGCAGCATGATCCAAAGTACCGAGGACGACATTAAAATATGATTTTTTGAACCAGTTAAGTAGAGACAAACAATTCAATTTTTAAAACCTTGAGCGACCTCAGGTTATATGGTTGTGTAATGAGTTATTAGTAGTAATTGTATTTTCATGTTTTTGCAATCCATTCACACTTTACTTTAAATATTCCAACATATTTTCTTGATAAAACCTCCCCGAGTGACCTCAGGATGCCTGGTCGTGCAGTGAGTTGTTAGTAGTAGTGGTAGTATTTTCAGGTTTTTTTTGCAAGGCATTCATACTATACTTTAAACATTTTCAGATATTTTCATGATAAAACGTATCTGTGATTGGCCTCAGGTGGCTTTATGATACAGCGAGTTGTTAGTAGTAGTTTTATTTTCGTGTTTTTTGTAAGTCATTTGTACTATACCTTAAACATTTTTTGATATTTTCTTGATGAAACGTACCTTTGTTTCGCTCAGGGGGCTTCGTAGTGCAGTGAGTTGTTAGTAGTAGTTGTATTTTCACCTTTTTTTGCATCTTATTCATACTATACCTTAAACATTTTCAGATATTTTCTTGATAAAACGTATCTGTATTGACCTAAGGTGACTTTATGTTACAGCGAGTTGTCAGTAGTTGTTCTATTTTTATGTTTTTTGCAAGCCATTTGTACTACACCTTAAACATTTTCAGATATTTTTTTTTATAAAACGAGTGGGTTGTTAGTAGTAATAATAGTATTTTCGTGTTTTTTGTAAACCATTTATGCTATACCTTAAATATTTTCAGATGTTTTCTTGATAAAACGTAGCTGTATTGTCCTCAGGTGGCCTTATGTTGCAGCAAGTTGTTAGTAGTAGTAGTATTTTCATGTTGTTTTGCCACTCATTCATACTATAATCTATAAATTTTTTAATATTCACTTGATAAAAAGTAATTTTGTTTACCTCAGGTGGCTTAGTAGTGCAGTAAGTTGTTAATACTCGAAGTATTATCATCTTTTGCAAGCCATTCATACTATACCTTAAACATTTTCAGATATTTCCTTGATGAAACGTATATATATTGATCTCGGGTGGTTTTATGTTACAGCGAGTTGTTAGTAGTAGTTCTATTTTCATTTTTTTTGCAAGCCATTTGTTCTATACCTTAAGCATTTTCAGATATTTTCTTGATAAAACGAGTAAGTAGTAGTAATAGTATTTTCATTTTTTTGTAAACCATCTATTCTTTACCTTAAATATTTTCAGAGTAAAAATTGTGTATGACTCAAAATTGGATAATAATTATTCTACTGGCTATGAACTAAGAGAAGAGATTAACTGTAGTATCAAGAGAGAACATGATGAATTATTTTATGGAACAGATTTAAAATGTACAAGGTTGCTCAATGATATTAATAACGTATAATAACTTATTAACATATTTTTATGTTAATATTCTACAAGTCATTATTTCAATAAAAACATTTTATGCTTTACTTTGTTATATTTCCATTATTTTTAGGATATGCTAGCAAGTCAAATGTTTAGAATGTTTATTAAAAAAAGGTTAGAAATGTAAGAAATGGAATTTTTGCACATATATACTACTAGCACATTCATGAGTATAGATGACTGAGTATCAAAAATTAATAAAAAAAAGTATTTTTCTACAGGACAAATTTAACGGTAATGAAAGTAGGCAAGAACACAAAAGCTTTGAAAAACTTAACAAACACATCTTGGCTATACATTAAAGTTTGCATTTTATTTAAAGTATAAACACAATGATAACCGATCGTGCGTGGGATATAATGCATATGTACCTACGTTCATTCAGACGGGGAAAAAGCTCCCACTTCAATTCTGAAGCTTGTGAAAAAAAAAGTTTGTGATTTTTTAAGATACATAATTGACCTCTGAACAGACTATGTAAAATCAAATTTATTGAAACCAACTTAACTAAGACCTTACTAATATTTTTCTAAAACCATCAAAGTAATGAGAAAAATATTTTTATTGAAATATAGGCATGTAGAATATTCGCATAAAGATATGTTACATACATTATTAAACATTATTAATATCATTGTACAATAGTTAAAGTTCTCTACTTTTTCTATGCTGCTGTATCTCGAAAAAAGCTTTTATTCTATTATTAACTCCAAGTTTAATCGTAGAACATGAATGATTATTTACTATGATCTCTACTTGATCTCTTATATATTTTGTTGTTGATTTCCTTAAATTAGGCCTGTCCTTTCGCATCTAAATCTCCTTGGAAACTTAAACAAAAATCTGTCCACTTTTTATAGGCTCGTGTATCTTGAAAAAAGTTTTTATTCTATTATTAACTCCAAATTTAGTCTTAGAATTTGATCTCTTATTCACTATGATCTCTTCGATCTCTTATTTATTTTATTGTTGATTTTCTTAAATTAAGCCTGTCCTTTCGCCTTAAGCATAACACCTAAATATGATTAAATTTGGTACTTGTGTATTATATCGACGACACTCAAGGATTTAAAATTCCCAGTTTAAATATATTCAATCTCTCTCAATCTCTCTTAATCTCACTCAATCTCTCTCAATCTCTCTTAATCTCTCTCTGACTCTCTCTTAATCTCTCTCTGACTCTCTCTCTCTCTCTCTCTCTCTCTCTCTCTCTCTCTCTCTCTCTCTCTCTCTATCTCTCTCTCTCTCTCTCTCTCTCTCTCTCTTAATCTTTCTTAATATCTCTTAATCTCTCTCAATCTCAAGCATCAAAAATTATTGCTACACCTCTTTAACTACAATGATCTTTTTAATAATCCCAAGCTGACTTCTTAACACCATAATACAACATGTCTTACCTTTTTTCGTTCCTACTTTCAATATGGCTACTAAATAAATTTCCTTTTGCCTTATACGTAACACCTAAAACTTTTGCCTTATAAGTAACACCCAAAAATTTCAAGTAATTTCTGTATATCCCTTTGCTTTGGTAACCTTGCAGTGACACATTTAAAATTCTCCTGAAACCTTATTAAATGTGATAAATTCTGGAAGAAATAATTTATCTCTCATCCTCTGTTATATTAAACAAGATGTATAATGCACTTATACAAATGTTTCTAGATGAAACCTTATTAAAATAAAATTTCCAATTATGAGACAATCGAAAATCTCTTAGACTATCGATTTTTGGCTTTTTAATTTCCTTGTATTAGTTGTGGTTGTTATGAGTGGCTGCTAAGACCTCATGGGGCTATTGTGCAGGCTTATGGTAGAATTCTTGGGAAGGTGGTCTGACGTCACTCTCACTGGACCTTATCCATGGCCTTGCCCGAACTCTTTTTTATAGGGATTTTTGTTTGTTTGAAGTTTGATTTGCATATTCAATTTAGGTTTCACTCGTTTTAAAATTTATTTATTCATTTACATCAATATCTATTTTATGTTTGTTTGCAATTATTGTTTATTTAATTTCTGTTCGTTTTAAGTTTCATTTATACTTCAGTAGCAAAATATTTGTTCTATTTTAAGCTTGATTTTCATATTCAATCTAAGCATTACTCGCTTTAAGATCGATTTATTCATTTATATTATTACTTGTTGTTTGATTTTGCTATGATTGTTTGTTTAATTTCTGTTCGTTTTGGGTTTCATTTATTCTTTAATAGTAATTTATGGTCGTTTTGAGTTTGAATTTTAACTGGTATTTGTATCTGATCAGCTTAAGTTTAGAATGACCTTTACTTTTCTTTGAAAAACTTATTTTTTGTAAAGTTTTTTTTTTTAATTAAGTACATTAAGGAACGAACTATAGCCTTTAGTAGCTAAAGTAATAAAAGGAATCACTATATAGATGATAATTTTAATCATATTCCTTAAGAAATCATCATAAGTAAAAATGTCCCATACCGGGAATCAAAATTGAGCCAACTGAGTGAGAACCAGCTATGCTAACCACTAGAATGTGAAGGATATATTTTACATAAAGGATCGATAGTGTAAATGGGAATTTTGTAAGTATCATCGGTATCAAGGTTTTATTGACACCTGAATTACAAAATACAATAAACCAACGCCGTATGGCCTTGAACCATCAACCTTTCAGTTAACGGTCGATCGGGCTAGCCACTTGCACCAAGACATCATAATTAAAGTTGTAAAATTAACAATATGATACATAAAGGATCGATACAGTTCATTATAAAAGGGAACTATAAAAGTCTGGTGGAAAATAGCCGAAACATAGCAAAGAACAAATCAGGGCACATAGTAAGCAGACAGTTCGTGGTAACAAACTGTATATAAAAAGCAAATCGTCTCAATAGTAATCGAAACTCTAAAAATCGGAATTATGGTACCAATAGATATATCAAAAGAATTGTATTTTAATGCCAATTTTAAACATATAAATTTCATCAAGTTTAGTCTTACCCATCAAAAGTTCGAGAAAATTTACCTTATTTTCGAAAAAATACAGTAAGGAACGAACTTCTGCCCATAGTAACTAACATAAGATTATAGTTTAAGACTCAAACAAGTTATTTGTTTTCTTTGGTGCAAAATACTGGTAGAAGTGGGATTCAAACCGACGCTTCCAAAGAGACTGGTGGCTAACTCCAGCGCCTTAGACTGCTCGGGCCGAGCTGCCTCATACAACTAAATGAATATTACGTATAGTACCAAAAATGATTACCCAGTATCATATTTATAGCATTAGCAAATTTGGTTTTGAAAAATCAAACAGTTTGTGGTAACGATCTGTAAATAAAGACCGACCCGGCTCAATGGTAACCGAAACTCTAAAAAACGGAATTTTGATACCAATAGATACATCAAAAGAATCAGATTTTAATTCTGATTTAACTAGGGCAACTAGGGGGCAAACCCCCTAATATACGTTTTAAAAATACATGAATATAGAAGTTCGTTACGTAAGTTAATTCGTAAGTTACATATATTTATTACTAATAAAAACGTTCGTAAATAAAATTAAACAAGTTTCGAGAAAGCCATATAACCAAATAAAAGTAGAATTAATATGCAAATTCTGTTTTGATTATTCATGTTAGGTGAGCCAAAATCAAAACCTGCATTAATTAAAAAACGTTCACAAATGAATTAAAAAAAAGTTTTTTTTAACTGAGAGTAAGGACCGACGTTAAAACTTAAAACGAACAGAAATTATTCAGTATATGAAAGGGGCTGTCCCCTCCTCAAAATCTCGCTCTTTACGCTAAAGTTTGACTTTCTCAAAACTCAATTTTTTTTAAACAATAAAATTTTGTTTTAATTGCAAATTTTTTTAATTAACTTTAACGAAATTCACACCATCAGATTCAGCTTATCAACGAACATTATTAAAAAGCTTCAAACTCCTGTCTGCAATAATGTGGATTTTTGCATTTTAATTAACTTTAACTAAAATTACACCAGCATATTCAGCTTATGAGAGAACCCTATTAAAGAAGTTTCACGCTCCTATCTGCAAAAGGTGGAAATTTGCATTTTTGCTCGAAGAAAGATCACAATGCGTGCCCTCCAAAAAATGGAAGGAAACTAGGCCCCCTCCCACGCTCATTTTTTTCTCAAAGTCACCCATTTAAAATTTTGAGATAGCCATATTGTTCAGCATAGTCGAAAATCTAATAAATATGTCTTTTAGGATGACTTAATCCCCCACAGTTCCCAGGGGAAGGGCTGCAAGATATGAACTTTGCCCATTGCTTACATATTTTTTTGGTTTTTGGGAAGTATACAGACATTTTCAGGAAGGATTTTTTTGTGGTGGGGGGGGGGCTGGGGGAGGGGGTTACTCGGGAGAATCTTTCCGTGGAGGATGTTTCTTTGGGGTAAGGGATATTTCTATGAAGTGTGCGCCGATTTCCAAGCATTATTTAAAAAACGATCAGAAATTAAATAAAAAAAAAGTTTTCAACTGAAAGTAAGAAGCAACATTAGAACTTAAAACGAACAGAAATTATTACGTATACGAGGGGGTTCTCCCCCAAGTCAATACCTCGCTCTTTACGCTACAGTTTTTTTTAGTCCTTTCAAAAGAGCTATCTATTCTAATTAAACGGCCTTTGTGATTCAGGGGTTTGTGAATTAAATTTTTTTTTAACTTTTAACGTAAAGAGCTTGGTATTGACTAAGGGGAGAACCCCCTCATATACGTAATAACATATACGCAATAAAAAAAAAAAAGCGATACGGCTCAATAGTAATCGAAACTTTTAAAAACGGAATTTTGATGTCAATAAATGTATCAAAAGAATGGGCTTATAATGCTGATTCTAAATATATAAATTTTATTAAGTTTAGTATTGCTCATCAAAGGCTACGAGCCTGAGAAAATTTACCTGATTTTTTAAAGAGGGAAGAAACATCCCCTACAAATGAAAGAATTTTAATGAAAATCCCACCGTCAGATTCAACGTATCACAAAACCCTATTACATAGGTTTCAAGCTCATATCTGCCAAAATCTGCAACTATATCTGCAACGTATTTTTTGCCAGAAGAAAAATATATGAATATAGAAGTTCGTTACGTAAGTTAATTTGTAAATTACGTCAGAACCAAATTTAGAGACAGCCATTTAGCAAAAGAAGAGTAAAATTTTTATGCAAATTTTGTTTACTTATTCAATGACGGTGAGCCAAAATAAAAGCTGCATTAACTAAAAAACGATCAGAAATTTAATTTAAAAAAACAAGTTTTTTAAACTGAAAGTAAGGAGCGACATTAAAACTTAAAACGAACAGAAATTATTCCGTATATGAAAGGGGCTGTCCCCTCTTCAACGACTCGCTCTTTACGCTAAAGTTTGACTCTGTCTCAAAACTTTATTTATTAAAACAATAAAAAAATTTAGCGAAACGCGCGAGGCGTTGTGGTGGGGACAGCCCCTTTCATATACGGAATAATTTCTGTTTGTTTTAAGTTTTAATGTTGCTCTTTAATTTCAGTTTAAAAAACTTGTGTTTTTTTATTTAATTTACATTAAAGAACTAACTATAGCAACTGAAGTGTTCGTTTCTTACTATTCAAACCGAGAAAAAGCCACAGGCTTTACCCTGTTTGTAATTTGCTGCGTTGGTTTGGGTTGCAAAGGTAGCTTGCAACCTTGTAAGAGACGATCAGGTCCCATATAAAAAAAATAGCCCATCACTCCTAAAACTGGCGTCCGATCAAAAAATAAGTGTACTATTAGAACCACCTTGTCCAAAACCTATGTATAGGAAACTTACCGTCTCTTGACTTGAACAACAAGGAAATCAGTAAAGCGCCAATGACGCAATAGGTTCTAGACCCAATAGGGGTCTAGACCCAATGACGCAATAGGTTCAGTAACCCAAATCTTGTTTGTAGTGATTTTTTCTTATATTAAAGAAAAAAGTTAAGCGAATTAAAGGAATTGAACAAAAAGAATTATGGCAAAGACTTAAATGATAGTATAAGTAAGCCACAAGATATAAAAAGCCTCGATCGAAATTTGAACTCGAATCTTGGGATTCGAAACTGCTAAACATTACACTGTCGATCCTTAATATAGAAAATTGTTCTAACAGTAGGTGATGCCTTAACAAGACATTGCTTATACTTATAACAAATGAAATTCAGCAATGATGTTTTTCTAACAACAATTCTAACTAATCTTCAAACTGTTGGCTTTCTTTTTTAATATATATATAAGGACGAATTTGTTGTAATAATCATAGGCAGCGGAATAGCGCTGCCTAAGTAACGAACGATGTTTGTACAATGTATTATTTATTTATTTCTTTAATTTTTTTGGTTTTAGACCAGGACACTGCGGATCGAAGGAGTTGTCGTAGAAACTTCGAAAAGGGCTGGTTCGATTGGAATTTGGAAGGGCTTGTGCCCTTTTAAATAGCTGAAAGTGATTCGAGGGCAAATAACACCCCTTCAATATGCACCATTTCCCTAAACACATCCAATTAAAAGTTTGAGACAATCATTTTGTATAAATGATTGTGATAGGGCTCATTCATTTTGGAATAGCGCTGCCTAAGTAACGAACGATGTTTGTACAATGTATTATTTATTTATTTCTTTAATTTTTTTGGTTTTAGACCAGGACACTGCGGATCGAAGGAGTTGTCGTAGAAACTTCGAAAAGGGCTGGTTCGATTGGAATTTGGAAGGGCTTGTGCCCTTTTAAATAGCTGAAAGTGATTCGAGGGCAAATAACACCCCTTCAATATGCACCATTTCCCTAAACACATCCAATTAAAAGTTTGAGACAATCATTTTGTTCAACGTAGTTTCAAGATGTGGAAACTATGTCTTTGAGGAGGCTCCCCCCACAGCCTTCAGGGCAAGGGTTATAAGTTACGCCCTGGGTGCATATAAGGTTTTTATAGAAAGTGCTGTTGTAGAAACTTCAGAAAGGGCTCATTCAATTGGAAATTGAAAGGGATAGTTCTCTTTTTAACAGTCGTAAGTAATAGAGGGGCAGCTAAACCCCCTCTCACGCCCACCTTTTCCTCAAACACATCCAATCACAATTTTGAGATAGCGATTTTGTCCTGTTAGTTAAAAAAAAACTAACAGACCGATCATCCGAAGGACTATCATCCTCAGAGACCTAATTAGGTCTCTGAGGATTTATTTTGTTGTTAATTTTCTTAAGTTAGGCCAGTCCTTTCGCATCTAAACCTCTTTGGAAACTTAAACAAAAACCTGTCCACTTTTTTACTGTAGCCCATGGTAACTGAAGTATTAAAAGGAATCATTATATAGATTACATAAAGGAACGATAATTAAGAACTAGAGATAGCTAACACCTAGCAAAGAAAATTACATTAAAGAATGATTTGTAGTCCATATTAACTGAAGTGTTAAAAGGTTACACTAAAAAATGATCAAAAGAATAACGAAATATTGCATACATTAGACTTAGTCAGCTACTTGATTGTTTATTTCAGTTCAAAGTTATTATTTTATCCTGGAATCAAACTTTTTTGGCCTAACCCGTAAAGTACGTATCTCTATATTGTTGTCCTATATTTCCAAAGAATAAATCAAATTTTTATTTTAGTTTTCAGTTCAGAATCGCTAACTTTATTATGTAAACTGCAAAAATACTTATGATATCTAACCAATAATACTAATTTTTAATTCAAACTAGAAAAATACCCGAAAATTTTAAAATGAGTTTTGTTTTTTGTCTTCTGGAACCAACATTTTTATTCATCAGAGAAGTTTTTGCAGTTTATAACTTTAATGATTCTGAAATAAAACTAAAATAAAATAAAAATTGATTTTTTTAATTTTTAAGTCACGTCAGTTGGGCGCAAAAAACCTATGCCTTCCCAAGGCCAGAACAAAGAAAAAATATAAATGTTTTTAGTTTTATAACTTTCATAAATCAAATAATATTAAAATTTTGGCTATTAAATACCAGTATATGCATATAAAACTGAAAATACACATTCATTTTTATTTTTTCAGTAATGTGCAAATCACGTTCTGGTATTGGGGAGGCATATTGGTTTTGAGTCCAACTTATATTAATTTATGCTTGTTTTGAGTTTGAATCAGTTATTTATTGTAATTTCTTTTGACTATTATAAATGGTACTAGGCCTTCGAATTTCCAATCGAATGAGCCTGTTTTGAAGTTTCTACGACAACACCTTCTACAAAAACCTTATAGTCCCCCAGGGCATAACTTAAAATCCTTGCCTTGAGGGTTGTGGGGGAGTGTCCCCCTCAAAAACAAATTTTCTATCTGGAAATCAACTACGCTGAACAAAATGGCAATCTAGAAATTTTGATTGGATATGTTTGGGGGAATGATGGGCGTGGGGGGGCTAGTTGCCCTCCAATCCTTTTCGATTATTAAAAAGGGCCCTAGAACTCTCGATTTCCAATCGAATGAGCTCCTTTTGAAGTCTCTACGACGAACCCTTCCATATGAAGTGCCCTGCTTTAAAGGAAAAAAATAATAAAGGGTACAATATAAATATTTTTACTTTTATAACTTTAATAAATCAAATAATATTAACATTTAGATTACTAAATTTCAGTATATGTATGTTAAACTGACAATGCACATTCATTTGTATTTTTTCAGTAAAGTGCAAATTTTGTTCTGGCCTTGGGAAGGCAAAGGGGTTTTGCGCCCAACTTATGTTAATTTCTGCTCGATTTGAGTTTGACTCGGTTAATTATTGTAATTTCTGTTCGTTTTGGCTTTCATTTATTTATCGATGCTGATTTGTGGTAGTTTCACGCTTGGTAGATTATTTGATTTTATTTTTGCTCATTTTTTTTAAACGGAGTTCTTTACTTTTCTTTGAAAAACTTATTTTGTGGAGAAATTTTTTAAATTACAAAACCCTTAAAACGTATTACAATAATGTTCTGGCCTTGGGAAAAAGTATTACAATAATTAACCGAGTCAAACTCAAAACGAGCAGAAATTAACATAAGTTGGGCGCAAAACTGCTATGCCTTCCAAGAGCCTGAAAAAAATTTGCGCTTTACTGAAAAAATTTAAATTCTTTCAGGTTTAGAACTCTAATAAATCAAATAATATAGACATTTTGATTAAAAAATATCAGTAAATGTATATTAGCCTGACAATGCACATTCATTTGTATTTTTTCAGTAAAGTGCAAATTTTGTTCTGGCCTTGGGAAGGCATAGGGTTTTGCGCCCTACTTATGTTAATTTCTGCTCGTTTCGAGTTTGACTCTGTTAATTATTATAATTTCTGTTCGTTTTGGGTTTCATTTATTTATCGATGCTGATTTGTGGTAATTTCACGCTTGGTAGATTATTTGATTTTATTTTTGCTAATTTTTTGTTTAATGCAGTTCTTTACTTTTCTTTGAAAAACTTATTTTGTAGAAAAAGCTGTTTAAATTAATTTCTGTTCGTTCTATATTGACATAGTCTTTTCAGGGAAAAAGAAAATAATACTTTAAATCTTTTTGTTTTTCAAGACTTTATAGTTTGGCTTGCAAAATTTTGATTTGGATGTGTTTTGTAAAATGGTGGTTGTGAGAGGGGTGTTAGTCGCTATCCAATCACTTTCAACTATTAAAAAAGGCACTAGCCTTTGTAATTTCCAATTGAATGAGCCCTTTTGAAGTTTCTACGACAACGCTTTCGATAAAACTTTATATGACCCGGGGCATAACTTACAACCCTTGAAGGGGTTGTCATCCTTAAGGACCTAATTTCCAAAACTTTCAACTACGTTGAGTAAAATGGCTATCTAAGAATTTGTATTGGATGTGATTGGGGAAAAAGTGGGCATTAGAGGGGGGTTAGTTGCCCTCAAATCACTTTCGACTATTAAAAGGGTACTATCCCTTTGAATTTCAAATCGAATGAGCCCTCTTTCTAGTTTTTACAACAAAGATTTCAATAAAAACCTTATATGCCTCCAGGGCATATCTTATAATCCTTGCCCTGAGGGTTGCGGGGGAGTGACCTCCTCAAAAATATATTTTTTATCTGGAAATCAACTACGCTGAACCAAATGGCTATCTCCAAATTTTTATTGGATGTGTTTGGGGAAAAGGTGGGCGTAAGAGGGGGGTAAATTGCCCTCCAATCACTTTCGACTATTAAAAAGGGTACTATCTCTTTGAATTTCAAATCGAATGAGCCCTTTTTCAAGTTTCTACGACAAAGATTCCAATAAAAACCTTATATGCCTCCAGGGCCTAACTTATAATCATTGCCCTGGAGGTTGTGGGGGAGTGTCCTCCTCAAAAACATACTTTCTATCTGGAAATCAACTACGCTGAACAAAATGGCCATCTCAAAATTTTAATTGGATGTGTTTGGGGGAATGATGGGCGTGGGGGGCTAGTTACCCTCCAATCACTTTCGACTATTAAAAAGGGTCATAGGGCTCTTGATATCCAATCGAATGAACCCCTTTTAAAGTCTCTACGACGACCCCTTCCATATAAAGTGCCCTGCTCTAAAGGAAAAAAAAATAATAAAGGGTACATTGTGCCAACATTGCTCTTATATGCCCTCAGAGCATAACTTAAAACCCTTCCCCCCAGGGTTGCGGGGGAGTGTCCTCCTCAAAAATTTATTTTCTATCAGGAAATACACTACACTGAACAAAACTGCTACCTCAAAATTTGGTTGGATGTGTTTGGGGGAATGATGGTTTAATATAAGTTGTGCGCAAAACATAAGTTAGACGCTTTAACATAAGTTGGGCGCAAAACCCCTATGCCTTCCCAAGGCCAGAACAAAATTTGCACTTTACTGAAAAAATATAAATGTTTTTACTTTTATAACTTTAATAAATCAAATAATGTGAACATTTTGATTACTAAATTTCAGTATATGTATATAAAACTGACAATGCACATTCATTTGTATTTTTTCAGTAAAGTGCAAATTTTGTTCTGTCCTTGGGAAGGCATTTTGGTTTTGAGCCCAACTTATATTAATTTCTGCTCGTTTTGAGTTTGACTCGGTTAATTATTGTAATTTTTGTTCGTTTTGGGTTTCATTTATTTATCGATGCTGATTTGGGGTAGTTTCACGTTTGGTATTTTATTTTATTTTATTTTTGCTCATTTTTTAAATGGAGTTCTTTACTTTTCTTTGAAAAATTTATTTTGTGGAAAAAGTTTTTTAATTAATTTCTGTTCTTTCATTATTGACATAATCTTTTCCGGGAAAAAGAAAAAAAGTACTTTAAATCTTTTCGTTTTTTAAGACTTTATAGTTTGGCCTGCTATTTGTAAGCTAGAGAAAATTTTTCAGCAATTTTTAACAACATAAACCCTTTTAAAAATCTGGACATAAATAGTACTGTTTAATTTAGTTTCATACCTCCTCTAGTTGACCTGAAATGGAAAACTTGATACCATTCGCAAAAAAATCTGTTTACTTTCTTTGATAGCTTGGATACACCTACGCTATTTTGATTTGGTTAAATTTTAAGAGCAGAAGTAGCCCCGAAAGTTTAAACATAATAGCCTCAGTCGTTCTTGGGATACTGCTGAGATGCCTTATTTGGAATTAGCAATATCACAGTACATTATGATTTAATCTTATGACAACATTCAGTTTTTAAACATATTAGGAAATTGGGGTGGGGGTGGGAGGGTGGGTATGGGAGGGGGATCAGTTGCTCTACAATCACTTTTGACTATTAGAAAGGAAACCGGCCCTTTCGATTTTCAATTGAATAAGCCTTTTTCAAAGTTCCCACGACAACTCCTTCGATACGAAGTTGCCTGGTCTAAACAATAACAACAACAAAAAATAATACATTATACCCACTTCGATCTTTACTATAAAGATGTCAAGCCTTCCAATCACTATCGACTATTAAAAAGGGCACTAGGCTTTTCGATTTCCAGTCGAATGAGCCCTTTTAGAAACGACAACAATTTCTATAAGCACCTTATATGCCCCCAGGGCGTAAATTAGAACCCTTACCTTTAGGTCTGTTAGGGTAGTTGTCATCCTCTAAACCAAATTTCCAGAACTTTCAACTACGTTAAACAAAGTGGCTATCTCAAAATTTTGATTGGATGTGTTTGCGGGAATTGTGGGCATGAGAGGGGCGGTAGTCGCTCTCCAATAACTTTCAACTATTAAAAATGGCCCTAGACCTTTCAATTTCCAATCAAATGATCCCTTTTGAAGTTTCTACGACAAAACTTTCAATACAAATCTTATATGCTTCAGGGCATAACTTACAAACCTTGCCCTGAGTGCTAGGGGGGGAAGGTGTCATTCTCAAAGACCTAATTTCCAGCTATTTTTACTACGTTGAGCAAAATGGCTATCTGAAAATTTTGATTGGATGTGTTTGGAGGAATGGTGGGCGTGAGAGGGGGATTAGTTACCCTTCCAATCACTTTCTACTTTTACAACGGGTACTAGCCCTCTCAATTTCGAATTGAATGAGCCTCTTTTAAAGTTTTACGACAACTCTCTCTATAAAAACAGTATATGCCCCCAGGGCAGAACTTACAACCTTTACTCTTGGGGCTCTGGGGGGGTTTGTCATCCTTAAATACACAATTTCCAGAACTCTCAACTGCCTTGAACAAAATGACTATCTCTAAACCTTGATTGAATGTTTTTGGGGAAATGGTGGGCGTTAGAGTTGGGTTAATTACTCTCCACTCCCTTACAACTATTAAAAAGGGCAATTTCCAATCAAATGAGCCCTTTTTGAAGTTTCTAAAACAACTTTCTATATAAACTCTATATGCCCCCAGGGCATAACTTACAACCCTTGCACTGAGGGCTCTTAGGGGGTTATCATCCTAGAAGACCTAATTTTAAGAACTTTCAACTACTTTGAACAAAATGGACATCTCAAAATTTTGATTAGATGTGTTTGGGAAAATGATGGGCATGAGAGGGGCGTTAGTCGCCCTCAAATCACTTTCGACTATTGAAAAAGGCACTATCCCTTTGAATTTCCAATCGAAAGAGCCCTTTTTCAAGTTTCCATGACAAAGATTTCAATAAAAACCTTATATGCCCCAAGGGCATAACTTATAAACCTTGCCCTGAAGACTATGGGGGCAGTGTTCTGCTCAAAGGTATAATTTCCTGAACTTTGAACTTCGTGGAACAAAATGGCTATCTCAAAATCTTTATTGGATGTGTTTGGGGAAATGGTGGGCGTGGAAGGGGAGTTAGTTGCTTTCCAATCACTTTCGCCTATTAAAATGGGGACTAGCCATTTCAATTTCCAATCGAATGAGCCTTTTTGAAGTTTCTACGACAACGCGTTTATAAAACCTTATATTATCTCAAAATTTTGATTTCAAAAACATAATTTCTATCTTGAAATCAACTACGCTGAACAAAATGGCTATCGTAAAATTTTGATTGGATGTTTTTTGGGAAATGGTGGGCATGGAAGGGGTGTTAGTCGCCTTCCAATTGCTTTCGGCTATTAAAAAATGCACAAGCCACTCCAATATTCAATTGAATGAGCCCTTTTCGAAGTTTCTACGACAACTTCTTCGTTAAGAAGTGCCCTGCTTTAAGGGTTAAAATTAATAAATAATACATTGTGCCAACATCGTTGTTTTATGCCACCAGGGCATATCTTAAAACCCTTGCCATGACGGTTGTGGGGCATTGTCCTCTTCTTTACTTAGTCCTCGTTTTTGTCTCATTCTCGAGTGTCCCCGTTCTTTACTTAGGCAGCACGATCGCGCTGCCTATGATTTATGCAACAACTTTCTATATAAACCTTATATGCCCCCAGGGCATAACTTACAACCCTCTCACTGAGGGCTCTCTGAGGGGGGTTCTCATCCTAAGAGACGTAATTTCCAGAACTTTTAACTACGTTGAAAAAAAATGGATATTTCAAAATATTTATTGGATGTGTTTGGAAGGGTTGGGCGTGAGAGGGGCGTTAGTCTCTATCCAATCATTTTCAACTATTAAAAAAGGCACTAGCTCTTTTAATTTCCAATTGAATTAGCTCTTTCCAAGTTTCTACGACAGCCCTTTCAATAAAAACTTAATATGCCCCCAGGGCGTAACTTACAACCATTGCACTGAGGGCTCTGAAGGGGTTATCATCCTAAGAGACCTAATTTCAAGAACTTTAAACAACGTTGAACAAAATGGATATCTCAAAATGCTGATTGGATGTGTTTGGGAAAATGGTAGGCGTGAGAGGGGCGTTAGTCGCTATCAAGTCACTTTCAACTACTAAAAAAGGCACTAGCCCTTTCAATTTCCAATTAAATGAGCCCTTTTGAAGTTTTTACGACGACGCTTTCAATAAAACTTTATATGCCCTCAGGGTATAACTTACAACCCTAGCCCTGAGGGCTGTGGGGGGAGGGGCTGTCATCCTTAAAGATCTAATTTCCAAAACTTTCAACTATGTTGAATAAAATTGCTGTCTCGAAATTTTGATTGGATGTGTGTGGGGGAATGATGGGCGGGGGGGGCTAGTTGCACTCCAATCACTTTCGACTATTAAAAAGGGCCATAGAACTCTCGATTTCCAATAGAAGGAGCCCCTTTTGAAGTCTCTACAACGATCCCTTCCATATGAAGTACCCTGATCTAAAGGGAAAAAATAATAAAGGGTACATTGTGCCAACATTGTTCTTATATGCCGTCAGGGCATAACTTAAAACCCTTGTCCCGAGGGTTGTGGGGGAGTGTCCTTCTCAAACCGATATTTTCTATCTGGAAATCAACTACGCTGAACAAAATGGCTACCTCAAAATTTTGATTGGATGTGTTTGGGGGAATGATGGTTTAACATAAGTTGTGCGCAAAACATAAGTTGTGCGCTTTAACATAAGTTGGGCGCAAAACCCCTATGCCTTGCCAAGGCCAGAACAAAATTTGCACTTTACTGAAAAAATATAATTTTTTTTACTTTTATAACTTTAATAAATCAAATAATATTAACATTTAGATTACTAAATATCAGTATATGTATGTTAAACTGACAATGCACATTCATTTGTATTTTTTTAGTAAAGTGCAAATTTTGTTCTGGCCTTGGGAAGGCAAAGGGGTTTTGCGCCCAACTTTTGTTATTTTCTGCTCATTTTGAGTTTGACTCGTTTTATTATTGTAGTTTATGTTGGTTTTGGGTTTCATTTATTCATCGATGCTAATTTTTGGTAGTTTTATACTTGGTAGATTTTTTTACTTTTTTTTGCTAATTTTTTTTTAACGGAGTTCTTTACTTTCCTTGAAAAACTTATTTTGTGGAAATTTTTTTTTAATTACAAAACCCTTAAAACGTATTACAATAATGTTCTGGCCTTGGGAAAAAGTATTACAATAATTAACCGAGTCTAACTCAAAACGAGCAGAAATTAACATAAGTTGGGCGCAAAACCCCTATGCCTTCCCAAGGTCTGAACAAAATTTGCACTTTACTAAAAAAATATAAATGTTTTTACTTTTACAACTTTAATAAATCAAATAATTTTAACATTTTGATTACTAAATATCAGTATATGTATATTAACCTGACAATACACATTCATTTGTATTTTTTCAGTAAAGTGAAAATTTTGTTCTGGCCTTGGGAAGGCATAGGGTTTTGCGCCCTACTTATGTTAATTTCTGCTCGTTTCGAGTTTGACTCGGTTAATTATTATAATTTCTGTTCGTTTTGGGTTTCATTTATTTATCGATGCTGATTTGTGGTAATTTCACGCTTGGTAGATTATTTGATTTTATTTTTGCTAATTTTTTGTTTAATGCAGTTCTTTACTTTTCTTTGAAAAACTTATTTTGTGGAAAAAGCTGTTTAAATTAATTTCTGTTCGTTTTATGTTGACATAGTCTTTTCAGGGAAAAAGAAAATAATACTTTAAATCTTTTTGTTTGTCAAGACTTTATAGTTTGGCTTGCAAAATTTTGATTTGGATGTGTTTTGGAAAATGGTGGTTGTGAGAGGGGTGTTAGTCGCTATCCAATCACTTTCAACTATTAAAAAAGGCACTAGCCCTTGCAATTTCCAATTGAATGAGCCCTTTTGAAGTTTCTACGACAACGCTTTCGATAAAAACATTATATGACCCGGGGCATAACTTACAACCCTTGCCCTGAGGGCTGTGGGAGAGGGATTGTCATCCTTAAAGACCTAATTTCCAAAACTTTCAACTACATTGAGTAAAATAGCTATCTAAAAATTTGTATTGGATGTGATATGGGAAAAGGTGGTTATTAGAGGGGGGTTAGTTGCCCTCAGATCACTTTCGACTATTAAAAGGGTACTATCCCTTTGAATTTCAAATCGAATGAGCCCTCTTTGTAGTTTTTACAACAAAGATTTCAATAAAAACCTTATATGCCTCCAGGGCATAACGTACAATCCTTGCCCTGAGGGTTGTGGGGGAATGACCTCCTCAAAAATATATTTTCTATCTGGAAATCAACTACGCTGAACAAAATGGCTATCTCAAAATTTTTATTGGATGTGTTTGGGGAAAAGGTGGGCGTAAGAGGGGGGTAAATCGCCCTCCAATCACTTTCGACTATTAAAAAGGGTACTATCTCTTTGAATTTCAAATCAAATGAACCCTTTTTCAAGTTTCTACGACAAAGATTCCAATAAAAACCTTATGTGCCTCCAGGGCCTAACTTATAATCATTGCCCTGAAGGTTGTGGGGGAGTGTCCTCCTCAAAAACATATTTTCTATCTGGAAATCAACTACGCTGAACAAAATGGCTATCTCAAAATTTTGATTGGATGTGTTTGGGGGAATGATGGGCGTGGGGGGCTAGTTGCCCTCCAATCACTTTCGACTATTAAAAAGGGCCCTAGAACTCTCGATTTCCAATTGAATGAGCCTCTTTCGAAGTCTTTATGAAGATCCCTTCCAAATGAAGTGCCCTGCACTACAGGCAAAAAATAATAAAGGGTACATTGTGCCAACATTGTTCTTATATGCCCTCAGGGCATAACTTAAAACCCTTCCCCCCAGGGTTGCGGGGGAGTGTCCTCCTCAAAAATTTATTTTCTATCATGAAATACACTACGCTGAACGAAACGGCTATCTCAAAATTTTGATTGGATGTGTTTGAAGGAATGATGGTTTAACATAAATTGTGCGCAAAACATAAGTTAGGTGCTTTAACATAAGTTGGGCGCAAAACCCCTATGCCTTCCCAAGACCAGAACAAAATTTGCACTTTACTGAAAAAATATAAATGTTTTTACTTTTATAACTTTAATAAATCAAATAATGTGAACATTTTATTACTAAATTTCAGTATATGTATATAAAACTGACAATGCACATTCATTTGTATTTTTTCAGTAATGTGGAAATCTTGTTCTGGCCTTGGGAAGGCATAGGGGTTTTGAGCCCAACTTATATTAATTTCTGCTCGTTTTGAGTTTGACTCGGTTATTCATTGTAATTTCTGTTCGTTCTGAGTTTCATTTATTTATCGATGCTGATTTGGGGTAGTTTCACGTTTGGTATTTTATTTTATTTTATTTTTGCTCATTTTTTAAATGGAGTTCTTTACTTTTCTTTGAAAAATTTATTTTGTGGAAAAAGTTTTTTAATTAATTTCTGTTCCTTCATTATTGACATAATCTTTTTCGGGAAAAAGAAAAAAAGTACTTTAAATCTTTTCGTTTTTTAAGACTTTATAGTTTGGCCTGCTATTTGTAAGCTGGAGAAAAATTTTCAGCAATTTTTAACAACATAAACCCTTTTAAAAATCTGGACACAAATAGTACTGTTTAATTTAGTTTCATACCTCCTCTAGTTGACCTGGAATGGAAAACTTGATACCATTCGCAAAAAAATCTGTTTACTTTCTTTGATAGCTTGGATACACCTACGCTACTTTGATTTGGTTAATTTTAAGAGCAGAAGTAGCCCCGAAAGTTTGAACATAATACCCTCAGTCGTTCTTGGGATACTGCTGAGACGCCTTATAGGGATTTAGCATTATCACAGTGCATTTAATTTAATCTTAAGGCAACATTTAGTTTTTAAATATAATGGGCATATGGGGTGGGCGTGGTCAGGTGGGAGTGGAAGGGGAATTAGTTGCCCTCCAATCACTTTTGACTATTAAAAAGGGCATCAGCCCTTTCTATTTTCAATTTAATAAGCCTTTTTCGAAGTTTCCACAACAACTCCTTCGATACGAAGTTGCCTGGTCTAAACAATAACAACGACAAAAAATAATACATTATACCCACTTCGATCTTTACTATAAAGATGTCAAGCCTTCCAATCACTATCGACTATTAAAAACGGCACTAGGCTTTTCGATTTCCAGTCAAATGAGCCCTTTTAGAAACGACAACGCTTTCTATAAGCAAGTTCTATGCCCCCAGGGCGTAAATTACAACCCTTACCTTTAGGTCTGTTAGGGTAGTTGTCATCCTCTAAACCAAATTTTCAGAACTTTCAACTGCTTTAGACAAAATGGCTACCTAAAAATTTTGATTGGATATGTTTGGAGAAACGGTGGGAATAAGAGGGGCGTCAGTCACTCTCCAATCACTTTAAACTATCAAAAATGGCCCTCGACTTTTAAAGTTCCAATCAAGTAATCCCTTTTGAAGTTTCTAGGACGAAACTTTCAATAACAATCTTATGCCGCACGCTAGCGCTGCCTAAGTAAAGAACGATGTGGGCAAAATGTTTTTTTTCTCCATAACCGGGCACTTTGTATCGAAGGAATTGTCGTAGACACTTCAAATAGGGCTCATTCAATTGGAAATCGGAGTGGCTAGTGCTCTTTTTAGTAGTCGAAAGTGATTGGAGGGCAACCCCCCTTCCATGCCCTTCGTTCTCCCAAACACATCCAATAAAAATTTTGAGATAGCCATTTTGTTCAGCGTAGTTGTTTTCCAGATAGAAAATGTGTTTTTCAGAAGGACACTCCCTCACAACCCTCGGAGCAAGGGTTTTAAGTTATGCCCTGAGGGCAAATAAGAACGATGTTGGCACAATGTATCATTTATTATTTTTTTTTCCTATAGAGCAGTGCACTTCATATGGAAGTGGTCGTCGTTGGAACTTCAAAATGGGCTCATTCGATTAGAAATTGAGAGTTTTAGTTCCCTTTTTCATAGTCAAAAGTGATTAGAGGGTTACTAGCCCCCCCCCCCACGTCCATCATTCCCCCAAACAGATCCTATAAAAATTTTGAGATAGCCATTTTGTTCAGTGTACTTGATATCCAAATGAAAATATGTTTTTGAGGAGAACACTCCCCCACAACCCTCAGGGCAAGGGTTTTAAGTTATGCTCTGGGGGCATATAAGGCTCTTATAGAAGGCGTTGTTTTAGAAACTTCAAAACAGGCTCATTTAGATTGGAAATTCAAAGGGTTAATGCCCTTTTTAATAGTCGAAAGTGATTGGAGGGCCACTAGCCCCCCCACGCCCATCCTTCCCCCAAACACATCTAATCAAAACTTTGAGAAATCCATTTTGTTCAACGTAGATGATTTACAGATAGAAAATATGTTTTTGAGGACACTCCCCCACAGCCCTCAGGGCAAGGGTTTTAAGTTATGCCTTGGGGGCAAATAAGGTTTTTAAAAAGACGTTGTCGTAGAAACTTCAGAAAAAGCTCATTCGATTGGAAATTCAAAGGGCTACTGCCCTTTTTAATAGTCGAAAGTGATTGGAGGGCAACTAACCCCCCCCCCCCCACGCCAATCGTCCCCCCAAACACATCCAATAAAATTTTTTAGATAGCCATTTTGTTCAGCGTAGCTGATTTCAAGATAGAAAATATATTTTTGAGGAGGACAATCCCCCACAACCCTCAGGGCAAGGATTAAAAATTATGCCCTGGGGGCATATAAGGTTTTTATTGAAATCTTTGTCATAGAAACTTCAAAAGGGGCTCATTCGATTTGAAATTCAAAGAGGACCCTTTTTAACAGTCGAAAGTGATATGAGGGCAACTAACCCCCCTCCCACGCCCATCTTTCCCAAACACATCCAATCAAAATTTTGAGACAGCAATTTTATTCAACATAGTTGAAAGTTTTGGAAATTAGATCTTTAAGGATGACAGCCCCTCCCCCCACAGCCCTCAGGGAAAGGGTTGTAAGTTATACCCTGAGGGCAAATACAATTTCTATAGAAAGCGTAAAAACTTCAAAGAGGGCTCATTTGATTGGAAATTGAAGGGGTAGTGCCCTTTTTAATAGTGGAAAGTGACTTGATAGCGACTAACGCCCCTCTCACGCCCACCATTTTCCCAAACACATCCAATCAGCATTTTGAGATATTCATTTTGTTCAACGTTGTTGAAAGTTCTGGAAATTAGGTCTTTTGGGATGATAACCCCTTCAGAGCCCTCAGTGCAAGGGTTGTAAGTTATGCCCTGGGGGTATAATAAGTTTTTATTGACAGGGTTGTCGTAGAAACTTGAAAAGAGCTCATTCAATTGGAAATCGAAAGGGCTAGTGCCTTTTTTAATAGTTGAAAGTTATTGGATAGAGACTAACGCCCCTCTCACGCCCACCACTTCCAAACACATCCAATAAATATTTTGAAATATCCATTTTGTTCAACGTAGTTAAAAGTTCTGGAAGTTACGTCTCTTAGGATGAGAACCCCCTCAGAGAGCCCTCAGTGAGAGGGTTGTAAGTTATGCCCTGGGGGTATATAAGGTTTATATAGAAAGTTGTTGTATAAATCATAGGAAGCGCGATCGTGCTGCCTAAGTAAAGAACGGGGACACTCGAGAATGAGACAAAAACGAGGACTAAGTAAAGAGATAGGACAATCCCCCACAACCCTCATGGCAAGGGTTTTAAGATATGCCCTGGGGGCATAAAAGAACGATGTTGGCACAATGTATTATTTATTAATTTTAACCCTTAAAGCAGGGCACTTCTTAACGAAGAAGTTATCGTAGAAACTTCGAAAAGGGCTCATTCAATTAGATATTGGAGTGGTTTGTTCAATTTTTAATAGTCTAAAGCAATTTGAAGGCAACTAGGCCTAAAACCCCATCCATGCCCACCATTTACCGAAACAAGACCCATCAAAATTTTATGATAGCAATTTTTTTAAACAGAGTTTATTTACAGATAGGTATTATGTTTTTGAAATCAAAATTTTGAGATAATATAAGGTTTTATAAACGCGTTGTCGTAGAAACTTCAAAAAGGCTCATTCGATTGGAAATTGAAATGGCTAGTCCCCATTTTAATAGTCGAAAGTGATTGAAAAGCAACTAACACCCCTTCCACGCCCACCATTTCCCCAAACACATCCAATAAAGATTTTGAGATAGCCATTTTGTTCCACGAAGTTAAAAGTTCAGGAAATTATACCTTTGAGCAGGACCCTGCCCCCATAGTCTTCAGGGCAAGGGTTATAAGTTATGTTCTGGGGGCATATAAGGTTTTTGTTGAAATCTTTGTCGTAGAAACTTGATAAAGGGCTCTTTCGATTGCAAATTCAAAGGGATAGTGCCCTTTTTGATAGTCGAAAATGATTTGAGGGCGACTAACGTTCTCTCACGCCCATCATTTTCCTAAACACATCTAATCAAAATTTTGAGATGTCCGTTTTGTTCAAAGTAGTTGAAAGTTCTCAAAATTAGGTCTTCTAGGATGATAACCCCCTAAGAGCCCTCAGTGCAAGGGTTGTAAGTTATGCCCTGGGGGCATATAGAGTTTATATAGAAAATTGTTTTAGAAACTTCAAAAAGGGCTCATTTGATTGGAAATTGCCCTTTTTAATAGTTGAAAGTGAGTGGAGAGTAATTAGCCCCCCTCTAACGCCCACCATTTCCCCAAAAACATTCAATCAAGGTTTAGAGATAGTCATTTTGTTCAAGGCAGTTGAGAGTTCTGGAAATTGTGTATTTAAGGATGACAAACCCCCCAGAGCCCCAAGAGTAAAGGTTGTAAGTTCTGCCCTGGGGGCATATACTGTTTTTATAGAGAGAGTTGTCGTAAAACTTTAAAAGAGGCTCATTCAATTCGAAATTGAGAGGGCTAGTACCCGTTGTAAAAGTAGAAAGTGATTGGAGGGTAACTACTCCCCCTCTCACACCCACCATTCCTACAAACACATCCAATCAAAATTTTCAGATAGCCGTTTTGTTCAACGTAGTAGAAAGTTCTGGAAATTAGGTCTTTGAGAATGACACCCCCCCCCCGCAGCACTCAGGGCAAGGTTTGTAAGCTATGCCCTGAAGCATATAAGATTTTTATTGAAATTTTTGTCGTAGAAACTTCAAAAGGAATCATTTGATTGGAAATTGAAAGGGCTAGGGCCATTTTTAATAGTTGAAAGTGACTGGAGAGTGACTACCACCCCTCTCACGCCCACAATTCCCGCAAACACATCCAATCAAAATTTTGAGATAGCCACTTTGTTTAACGTAGTTGAAAGTTCTGGAAATTCGGTCTTAGAGGATGACAACCACCCTAACAGACCTAAAGGTAAGGGTTGTAATTTACGCCCTTGGGGCATATAAGGTGCTTATAGAAAGCGTTGTCGTTTCTAAAAGGGCTCATTCGACTGGAAATTGAAAAGCCTAGTGCCCTTTTTAATAGTCGATAGTGATTGGAAGGCTTGACATCTTTATAGTAAAGATCGAAGTGGGTATAATGTATTATTTTTTGTTGTTGTTATTGTTTAGACCAGGCAACTTCGTATCGAAGGAGTTGTTGTGGGAACTTCGAAAAGGGCTTATTAAATTGAAAATAGAAAGGGCTGATGCCCTTTTTAATAGTCGAAAGTGATTGGAGGGCAACTAATCCCCCTTCCACTCCCACCTTCCCCCGCCCACCCACCCATTTTCCCAATATATTTAAAAAATAAATGTTGCCTTAAGATTAAATTAAATGCACTGTGTTAATGCTAATTCCCAATAAGGCATCTCAGCAGTATCCCAAGAACGACTGGGGGTATTATGTTCAAACTTTCGAGGCTACTTCTGCTCTTGAAATTAACCGAATCAAAATAACGTAAGTGTATCCAAGCTATCAAAGAAAGTAAACAGATTTTTTTGCGAATGGTATCAAGATTTCCATTTAGGTCAACTAGAGGAGGTATGAAACTAAATTAAACAGTACTATTTATGTCCAGATTTTTAAAAGGGTTTATGTTGTTAAAAATTGCTGAAAATTTTTTTCTAGCTTACAAATAGCAGGCCAAACTATAAAGTCTTAAAAAACGAAAAGATTTAAAGTACTTTTTTTCTTTTTCCCGGAAAAGATTATGTCAATAATGAAGGAACAGAAATTAATTAAAAAACTTTTTCCACAAAATAAATTTTTCAAAGAAAAGTAAAGAACTCCATTTAAAAAATGAGCAAAAATAAAATCAAATAAAATACCAAACGTGAAACTACCCCAAATCAGCATCGATAAATAAATGAAACCCAAAACGAACAGAAATTACAATAATTAACCGAGTCAAACTCAAAACGAGCAGAAATTAATATAAGTTGGGCTCAAAACCCCTATGCTTGCCCAAGGCCAGAACAAAATTTGCACTTTACTGAAAAAATACAAATGAATGTGCATTGTCAGTTTAATATACATATACTGAAATTTAGTAATCAAAATGTTAAAATTATTTGATTTATTAAATTTATAAAAGTAAAAACATTTATATTTTTTCAGTAAAGTGCAAATTTTGTTCTGGTCTTGGGAAGGCATAGGGGTTTCGCACCCAACTTATGTTAAAGCACCTAACTTATGTTTTGCGCACAACTTATGTTAAACCATCATTCCCCCAAACACATCTAATCAAAATTTTGAGATAGCCGTTTTGTTCAGCGTAGTGTATTTCCTGATAGAAAATAAATTTTTGAGGAGGACACTCCCCCGCAACCCTGGGCAGAAGGGTTTTAAGTTATGCCCTGAGTGCATATAAGAACAATGTTGGCACAATGTACCCTTTATTATTTTTTTCCTTTAGATCAGGGCACTTCATATGGAAGGGGTTGTCGTAGAGACTTCAACAGGGGCTCATTCGATTTGAAATCGAGAGTTCTAGGGCCCTTTTTAATATTTTAAAGTGATTGGTGGGCAAATAACCCCCCCCACCCATCATTCCCCGAAACAGTTCCAGTCATAATTTTGAGATAACCTTTTTCTTCGGCGTAGTTGATTTCCGGATAGAAAATGTATTTTTGAGGAGGACACTCCCCCATAACCCTCAGGGCAATGATTATAAGTTATGCCCTGGAGGCATATAGGTTTTTATTGGAATCTTTGTCATAGAAATTTGAAAAAGGGCTCATTCGATTTGAAATTAAAGGGATAGTAGCCTTTTTAATAGTCGAAAGTGATTGGAGGGCAACTAACCCCCCTCTCACGCCCACCTTTTCCTCAAACGCATCCAATAAAAATTTTGAGATAGCCACTTCGTTCAGCTTAGTTGATTTCCAGATATAAAATATATTTTTGAGTAGGACACTCCCCCGCAACCCTCAGGGCAATGGTTATAAGTTATGCCCTGGGGTCATATAAGATTTTTATTGAAATCTTTCTTGTAAAAACTAGAAAGAGGGCTCATTCGATTTGAAATTCAAAGGGATAGTACCCATTTAATAGTTGAAAGTGATTTGAGGGCAACTAACCCCCCTCTAAGCCCACCTTTTCCCCAATCACATCCAATACAAATTTTTAGATAGCCATTTTACTCAACGTAGTTGAAAGTTTTGGAAATTAGGTCTTTAAGGATGACAACCCCTCTCCCCACAGCCCTCAGGGCAAGGGTTGTAAGTTATGCCCGGGTCATATAAAGTTTTTGTTGAAAGCATTGTCGTAGAAACTTCAAAAGGGCTCATTCAATTAGAAATTGCAAGGGCTAGTGCCTTTTTTAATAGTTGAAAGCGATTGGATAGCGACTAACACCACTCTCACAACCACCATTTTCCAAAACACATCCAAATCAAAATTTTGCAAGCCAAACTATAACAGCTTGAAAAACAAAAAGATTTAAAGTATTATTTTCTTTTTTCCTGAAAAGACTATGTCATTATAAAACGAACAGAAATTAATTTAAACAGCTTTTTCCACAAAATAAGTTTTTCAAAGAAAAGTAAAGAACTGCATTAAACAAAAAATTAGCAAAAATAAAATCAAATAATCTACCAAGCGTGAAATTACCACAAATCAGCATCGATAAATAAATGAAACCCAAAACGAACAGAAATTATTATATTTAACAGAGTCAAACTCGAAACGAGCAGAAATTAACACAAGTAGAGCGCAAAACCCTATGCCTTCCCAAGGCCAGAACAAAATTTGCACTTTACTGAAAAAATACAAATTAATGTGTATTGTCAGTTTAATGTACATATACGGATATTTAGTAATCAAAATGTTAATATTATTTGATTTATTAAAGTTATAAAAGTAAAAACATTTCTATTTTTTCAGTAAAGTGCAAATTCTGTTCTGGCCTTGGGAAGGCATAGGGGTTTTGAGGCCAACTTATGTTAAAGCGCACAACTTATGTTAAACCATCATTCCCCCAGACACATCCAATCAAAATTTTGAGATAGCCATTTTGTTCAGCGTAGTTGATTTCCTGATAGAAAATAAATTTTTGAGGAGGACACTCCCCCGCAACCCTGGGGGGAAGGGTTTTAAGTTATGCCCTGAGCGCATATAAGAACAATGTTGGCATAATGTATTCTTTATTATTTTTTTCCTTTAGATCAGGGCACTTCATATGGAAGGGGTCGTCGTAGTGACTTCAAAAGGGGCTCATTCGATTGGATATCGAGAGTTCTAGGGCTCTTTCTAATAGTTGAAAGTGATTGGAGGGCAACTAGCCCCCCACGCCCATCATTCTCCCAAACACATCCAATCAAAATTTTTAGATAACCATTTTGCTCAGTGTAGTTGATTTCCAGATAGAAAATTTATTTTTGAGGAGGACACTCCCCCACAACCTTCAGGGCAATGATTATAAGTTAGGCCCTGGAGGCATATAAGGTTTTTATTGGAATCTTTGTCGTAGAAACTTGAAAAAGGGCTCATTCGATTTGAAATTCAAAGAGATAGTAGCCTTTTTAATAGTCGAAAGTGATTGGAGGGCGATTTACCCCCCTCTCACGCCCACCTTTTCCCCAAACACATCCAATCCAAATTTTGAGATAGCCATTTTGTTCAGCGTAGTTGATTTCCAGATAGAATATAAATTTTTGAGGATGACGTTCCCCCACAACTCTCAGGGCAAGGATTATAAGTTATGCCCTGGGGTCATATAAGGTTTTTATTGAAATCTTTCGTGTAGAAACTTCGAAAAGGGCTCATTCGATTTGAAATTCAAAGGGATAGTACCCTTTTAATAGTCGAAAGTGATTTGAAGGCAACTAACCCCCCTCTAACGCCCACCCTTTCCCCAATCACATCCGATACAAATTTTTAGATAGCCATTTTACTCAACGTATTTGAAAGTTTTGGAAATTAGGTCTTTAAGGATGACATCCCCCCTCCCCACATCCCTCAGGGCAAGGGTTGTAAGTTATGCCCGGGTCATATAAAGTTTTTGTCGAAAGCGTTGTCGTAGAAATTCAAAAGGGCTCATTCAATTAGAAATTGCAAGGGCTAGTGCCTTTTTTAATTGTTGAAAGTGATCGGATAGCGACTAACACCTCTCTCACAACCACCATTTTCCAAAACACATCCAAATCAAAATTTTGCGAGCCAAACTATAACGTCTTGAAAAACAAAAAGATTTAAAGTATTATTTTCTTTTTCCCTGAAAAGACTATGTCATTATAAAACGAAAGTAGAATGGGGGGTGTTACTCTTGACCCTACACCATATATGGGCATAGAGTCCCTAGGGAGAACACGTGGTAATGTCAGTCGTGACGGGGCACCAAATATGGGCATGGAATCCCCAGGGAGAATGATTGCGTAATCAAAGTGTGTCAATGACCTCTTTTTTCCAAGGTCGATTTGTTTGTTGTTTCTAGGTGTAATAATTCCGGGACGAAGGTTGCACATGCGCATTGAATTCTAACGGGAACAATGTTATTGATCTAGGACTCGAGGGAAAAGTGAATTTCCGTGAACTTGATTGCGTAATCGATCGTGAATGTCAAGGTGTCCAGAAATAGGAAACAGTATTTGATGTTGTTGTTCAAGCCAAATGTTATGAGTTTCCCGGAAACAGTTAGATCACGTGTTTCCTTCTCAGCCAATCAGCGAGTCGGTTACATCCCCCTTGTCAACCAATCAGAGGGCTGGTTACATATGATTTCACCGTTACATAACAATTCACCCTTGAGATTTCGTATATAACGGACATGTATTGTGATTAAATTATCAGAAAGTATTGTGACACAATTGAAACAACAATGGATAAATTTGATGAACTTGAAGCCTTGGCAGCCACAATTAGCAATGTGAGTACATTTTCATTTTTTATTTTCAAAATAAAATGATTTTCCTTGCTCACCCTCTAGTATATTCAGGTAAATCTCCCCCCCCCATAGAATACAAACATCACTTTACAATCTTTATACTCACTAGGAAAACGTAAATATGTTCTTTTTACCCTCGAAACCTAACCCCCCCCCCCTCACTGTTTTACAGACAAATTCTCGCAAATGGAAATAATTATCATTTCGTTAAATTCCTGTTTTTTTATTTTCAAATAAAATTATTTTCCTTGCTCACCCTCTAGTATATTCAGGTAAATCTCCCCCCCCCATACAATACAAACATCACTTTACAATCTTTATACTCACTAGGAAAACGTAAATATGTTCTTTTTACCCTCAAAACCTAACCCCCCCCTCACTGTTTTACAACCAAATTCTCGCAAATGGAAATAATAATCTTTTCGTTAAATTCCTTCCTTCTATATTTCCAGCTAAAGCGATCACTGACTTCTGTCAATTTTTAATGAAAATGCCGCTCTGTTTTGACACAAGACTCCAATGTGAGGCCTATAATTAGCTATCACCCTTTCCGGTTTACAAACGCGGTCAACGGAACTGTTCTTCCGTCAAAATTAAAACACAATGATGCAATAATTAAGCTAGGCCTATGCAACCTGTATAGAAGTAGAGAAATGCATTCTAAACAAAATAATTGCCAACAATATATTTAGGACATTATGTAAAAGGGGGGAGAGGGGGCAACGCCTCACTTCTAACAGCTTCGTTGTAAGTAAATTATGTAAAAGGGGGAGGGCAATGTCTCAATTCTACCGCCATCAGTGTAAAATGAAAACAAACTGCGCAAGGCTAGAAAGATAGGCAATCGAGGTTTTCAGTGCTTTTACGTACTTCAGTGTTTGTCTGAAAATAGTGGTCAGCTAATTTTGTCTGCAAATTAGCGATAGACCTAGGGTGGGTTAATTTTCCTAAATTTAGGGGGAGGGGGCGTGAATCCATGATTTTTGTGGGGGGAGGGGGTTAGCACTTTTAATAGTGACAAAATAGAAAAGATAATTGCTTCTTACCTTAATTGCTTCTTCGTCATTTAGGGATTTTAGCTATAACATTTGAATAAAAGGTAGTAAGATATGCCTTTCGCTTGAATAAAACTCATGATTAACTCAATGAGATGGTAGAATTAGGGTGAGTTAATTTTCCTAAATTTAGGGGGAGATAATATGGGTTTTGTGCTTTACTAAAATGAGATACTTTTCTAAACATAATTATGTTTAATAACTTTCTTTAAAAAGGGAGAAATTATTTTGATTTGATTTTTCTTCTCTTCTTTAAGGCAAATTATGAAGAATTTGGGGACCCTAAATCAATGGGACCTATGGCTGGCGCAAATAGCGAAGAATGCTTGTCACCGCCACCCACTAAGAAAGCGAGGGCTAATAATGCGCCCCCTGCGAAGGCTACCATCATGCAATATGGTCGCTGGCCAAAACCCTCTAGCTCCACGCTACTTGACCCAATGCAACCTCTCAGAAAACCAAAGAGAGAGTGGGTGAATAGCTATAATGCCGAAGCCCCACCTACGCAAGCTTTTTCAAGGGTCTCAGAAGCTGCCCCGGCTGCACAAGTCACAGCTCCTGTACAAGAAATTAACGTCACCGCCCCCTCCACCCTCCAACACACG